>NC_136263.1:38659007-38781507 GCF_964187855.1 Myxine glutinosa
TGGCCAATGTGGTGAGCACCTGCTGTCAAAAACACACGACCGCACGCACAACCTCGGCCCTGGGGGAGACGGTCGCTGTGCGTGGCATTCCCCTCACGTCACCTACGCCGCCCTCATCCCCCAGTTCACAGAACCGCAGCCCCCCATCACCCACACTTGACCACACCAAGGTCCAGTCAACAGCCATGCTCCACCAGGAGACCCACCCAGAAGACATGGTCTACACACCTCGGACACACACAGCACCACGTTGACCCTCAGGCTACACAACTACATCCCCATAATCCCGCGTCGCAAATATCGGCACAGTCGCCCCCGCAACCAGTTGAAGGCTGTGCCTTGCTAACCTGTCAATTTTATCACAGCCAACAACACTTTGGTCTGCACACCTGGATCAATAATGGTGTCACAAAACAGTGTCCACCATTTCTCTTCACAAAATTCACCCTTAAATTTACATATAACCCCGAGATTACCCATGCCAAACATTTTTCACATTTTACTAAACTCACCAAAGAAAGATGCTTAGCCATACACATGCCAGCCGAGCATGGCCCATATGCTCGGCACGTTACAAATTCCCATACACCATCCCATGGCTCTCTTCCCAAACCGAGAGTCCATAAATCATAACGGAACATCTGTGGAAGGTCACTCTCACACCATCACGTTCCACAGATGCCCCAATGGTTGTCTGGCAGGCTGTCTCATTCCTGCCCATGCGGCTCGACCCGTGTCCATAGCCCAGCACAGCATGTCATGTCACCACATGCTGGCTGTCCCAGAGTCTCAGGAGGAGGGTGTCAGGCCGCATGCCCGGGTGGTCACCACATCAGGCCCAAGTTGGCCGTCTGCAGTGCCACCACCAAAGCGCAACCCACAACACCTCCCCCTAGTGGTCCTCAATATTTTCCATCCCAGGCTTGAGAAACCACCTCGGACCCCCTGGAGGTCTTAACCCCCACCAGGGTCCAGTGACCCTGCTGGCCCGAGCCACACGTCCAAACGGTGCCCCGACAGACAAGGGACACCACACTCCACCAGACCCCCCATGAGGCCCAGGTCGTACCACGCCACCCATGGCTGGACCCCACGTCCAAATCTTGCCAGCCCAGCCCACCAGCTGGCTGGCATTGCCAAATTTTGAAAGGGGCAAATTTTGCCCAAGGCCGATCCCAATGACCTCCCCTGGTCCAAATCCCGCAGCCCGGGGACCAACTCCAACCAAGGCTGTTCCAAATCCAACTCCCATTTAAATTTTATTTTAGATTTTCTTTTAACAATTTTGGCTCCAGGTGTCCAATCACCGCAGCTGCAGGTAACAACCCCTACCACAGGTTGTTCTGCCCCTCCCTGCAGCTGTTCCAAATTCCCTACGGGGACCAAATTTCCAGAGGCTCGATCTCCCGATCCCTCTCTGTCCGAATCCAGCCCGGAGCCAACACACTCCCCCAACTGGTCATTCAATTTCGGAGCCTCCGTTACCAAATCAGTGTGCACGGTGAGTGTCCCCTCAGTCATTACAACCTCCTCCTCGGACCGACTCACCTCATCACCCAGACTCCTTTGGGCCCGGTCAACCTTTACCTCCATGGGACTGTCCCAGGTCCCCAGCCGCTGAATCACATCATGCTCATCATCATCATCATCACACCAAACCATTTCTGGCCCCGACAGGTTTTCATCAATAAATACCCGGTCCGGCTCCACCACACGGACCCCCAATAATGTTACCCCCTCTTGCTCTGCACCACCGCCCTGGTGCTGCACAATTCCGAATTCATCCCCCGGTTGAGGTGTTGTGACATCCACATCCACGGCCCCGATAAACGTCCAGGCCAGAATTTGGGAAGTATTCCCTATTGCAATTTTGGCACTCCACGCTCACCTGTTGGCATTCCCCATCTACCTGTGGGCACTCCACATTCACCTCTTCACATGCCGCAATCAAATTTTCCCCATTTACCTGTGGGCACTCCATGTTCACCTGTGGACACGCCCCTTCTTCCTGTACCCATTCCCCATCGACCTGTGAATTTGCAGTCTCCCGTTTCAATTCGCTTGCCATTACAATTCCCTGCTCCTGAGTCTGGTGCACATCTGCATGGGCCGCACTCTCTCACATTCCCAATTTGGTTTCCTCCCGTTCCGATTCAATTTCTGTCACCATTGGCTTCTCCTGGGCCCCAATGGCACTAAATCTCCTCATTTCTCCGTTTAGTTCACTCCCCTGGGACTCTATTTTTCTTTCCAACCACTCACCCTGAGCCTTCATATCGTCCTTTTGGGCATCCATTTTGTTTTTCATTTATTTCATGTTATTTTCCAATCCCCCAATTTGTCCTTCCAACCCATCCTTCATTTCCCGCATGCTGTTATTCAATTGCTCACTCGTTCGCTCACTGTTCTCATTCTGCGCATTCATTGCCTTCATTATGTTTTCATAAAAGGCCTGTAAATCCATCGGGGTCATCTTGATAGCAGCGGAGGAAGTTCCAACACTACCCTCTACTTCTGACTCACCCCCAAGAATTCCCGCATCTTCCATTCTCCCTTCCTCCATAAAGGAGGTCGCTTTCCCGTGCGTCTTTTACAGGAATAAAATTTAACTTTTAAAAACACTCCGGCAGCGTATCGCACACCGATCGCCGATACAAATTTATCGCCTCTGACTAAAGAATTTTGCGTTCGAATTCTCCACACTCTTGACACCAAATATACGACGGGGTTCAAATCCCACTCCTCGACACCAGTTGTCGCGCGACTCCCGGTTAACACCAGAAAGTCGCGGATGGACCGAAACGGATTTAATGGAGGCGATAACCAATACGGATTGTGCTATAATAAGTGCGGGAGGACGAAGGATAATGGAAGGCTGCGGCAAAAGCTTACCTTCAGCGCACCGACGTAGCTCCTGTCCTGTAAGAGGATTAATGAAGTTGACAAACACAAATCAGAATGTACAAAAATATAGATTTATTCACGGACCCCGAAAATATGAAACGCGACGGCAATGAAATAAAAGTAACTAATTTGGGATCCCACACACCGACTTCAGAAACAAGACAAGGGAATATGAATACGAAAGAAAATGTCTCATCGTGTAAAGTGTAAACGCAGAGCCCGGGCTTATCTGGCTCTTGTCGTCTTGTCTCCGCTGCCCACACGCGGCTTCGTTCAGCTCCGATGCACCCACGAGGTCCCACACTCCAGCACCACAGCACCGAGCACCACAAGGTCCGTGCACCAAGCACCATGCGTCCAACGCAGGCCAGCGGCTCCAAGCGAGGTCGGTCTTCCCACACAATCGGCCTGCCACGTCCTAGTCAGCTCCCCCGAAGCAAACGCGCCAGCAAGCGAACTCCACTCGGGCTATATTTCACCTCAACTCGGGCTGCACAAGACAACGCGCCGGATGTCCAAAACAGGCCAGCTGCGCGCACAAGAGCACCAACCGCAAGAGACTCTCGAGACAAACGCAAAAATGGCGCAAGACTCAATTTGCTCCCTCTGAGCCCTCTCTCTCTCCCTCTGCCAGAAGAAAACAATGGCGTTCGGCGCTCTCTTAAATAACCTTCTTCGTGACGTCACATCAGCCTTGGCGCGTTACCCAATCAGTGCTCTCCACTGACTCGCCGGCTGGAGGTTCACGTCTACCGCGCCACCCCAACTCTCGTCCCCTGTTCCGTGGTCATAGCGCGTGGTACTCAATGTGGTTAGGCCTGTCGTAGGTGTAACTGGCGGCGGCGCCCATCGGTGGTGTCTTGGCTTAGTTTCCTTCCGAAGTCATGTCGGGGGAAGGGCGTTATTTAGTGTTGCACTAGGGACCTATCAATGGTGTCCACAGGTGTGCATTGCCATAAAGGACAAAGGTTTGGCTGATCAGGTGAGACACACAGGGGCGCTACTCTTTAATCCCTAACTCTATTATCACACGAACATCCTGGTATGCTCACAAGTATACATCTTACCGGACAAAACGCCTACACATGAAACTTATAATAAGTCAGATTCCTTACCGCGACAGACGAATACCTACCTACACAGATCTATCTGGCTCTACATATTGCTACCCCTACCGACATAAAATATATATATATACTAGCTTGGCTCAGCTCGCTGCGCTCGCCTCACCAAGCGTCGTTACTGAGGAACGGGCTTATTTTAGCTGAGGATAATGACTGTACCTGAATTGCTGTGTTGTCATTATTTACACCAATCATAATACAAACAATTATTTTGCACAAATGTATTTGTTGTGTTTGTGATATTACATTTTTATAGGCAACTAGCAGAAGTACCCGGCATTGCCGGGCGGGGGAGGGGAGGGGAGGGGAACGGGGGGGAGGGGAGGGGTGAGGGAGGGGAGGGGGAGGGGTGAGGGATGGGAGGGTGAGGGATGGGAGGGGGGCGAGGGAGGGGGTGGGAGGGGGAAGGAGGAGGGGGAAAAGGGAGGGGAGGGGGGAGGGGGAAAAGGGAGGAGGAGGGGGAAAATGGAGGGGGAGGGGGAAAATGGATGGGGAGGGGAGAAGGGGAGGGGGAGGGGGAGGGGAGGGGTAGGGTGGAGGGGGTAGGGTGGAGGGGGAAGGGAAGGGGGGACGGAGGGGGAGGGGGAAGGGGGAGGGAAGGGGATGGCCAGTCAACAACGACGTTGCAGTTCTCATGGTCGGAGAGCAGCACAACAATCGGACATAGTCCTGCATATTCGCAACAGCACGAAGCGGATTTTGGAAGCTCACTCGGACAAAAGCCTCGCACAAATTACACCGTGAAGGCCCAATGGTCATGTCTATGCCACAAATCACGGGCGCACTGAATTGAAAATATATAGAATGCTCATACTCTGTGAAAAGTGAAGCCGCCGTGTCGCCATCTTGGTCAGCACGACTCGACCAACTCGCTTCGCGGATCTCGTTTTGTGGGGCAAGAAACTGCTCCAATCGGTTACGGAAGGGTTGTGGAAAGACGTTTCACAGCTGTTTCAAAGACGTCTTTAATTCATATCGCCCAAAATCGATACAAAACACGATCGCATAAAAGGTGAAGTGATGTGTGACGGGATGGAACATCGCGTGATCACTCTGAGCGGCGGGAATGGAACATCACGTGATCGCTCTGAGCGAATCAGCGAGCTGCTCTGGAACCGGCTGAGATTAGCGGGTACTTCGCTGAAATGCGCTGAGGTAAATATGAATAAAAAATATGGATCGTCAAATATTTTGAGTTCGGCCATGTTCGTCCCACGCTCAATGGCCATGTCTATGTCAAATATCAAGCACGTAAGCCTCTCCGTTTAGGAGTCTATCGGTAACATTACACACACACACACACACACACACACACACACACACACACACACACACACACACACACACACACACAAACTGTGTTTTATATATATTGTTGCGAATATGGAATTTGGCCTCCATATCCGCTTGTAAATATTCCCCTATTTTCTCCGATACTCCCCAACTCTCCCTTACCCCATTCCCTAGTCCCATTGTCTGTAAACAACACCCATTAGAGCCGATCTTCCCCTTCATCCCCCCATTAAATGTCGTGCCCAGGTCCCCCGCACCACACGTAGACAATTATAGGACATCTTGCTAGTTATTCTTAATCTATGTCAGTTAAGGACTTGTTTCCATTAATTATGACTCTTCGTTGCACCAGAATGTGATTATATGGCACCTGTTAGGAAGTTTAGGACCTCCCCATACCTCTCCGCATCTCTTCCCCATGAAGAAGCGCCAACTACAACAACAACAACAAAAGAGGGGGGCGGCGCGGTGACGGCATGGGGAGTGGGCGTCCTCCTTCCGGCTCGGTTAGCCACCATTGACCACGCGCTCCACGGGGTTACCACGAAGGGGCTCCCTGTCGGCCCCTCGTCAAGGGCGGAGCCGGTAACCCCCGCACCCAATGAGAAGCCATGGGCCGATGCCATCTGGGGCGGCGCTAACGAGCCGAGGGCGTGTCACTCCCCGCCGGAGATATACGCGGCCCCGCGCCGGACGTGAGGAGAGATGCGCCCCGAGCTTGGAAGGAAAAGACGCCACCCTCCCGAGCGCTGAGCGACCTCCCCAGCTTGAGACCAAAGTCGCGACCCACAAGCGCTGTGATACCTTCACGCATCTCTGGACACCACCGTACGTGATTCTGTCCCTGAGCCAGGTGCACCTGAGCCATCGCGACCTGCCTCCCCTTTTCATCAACCCCCGTGTGAGTCAGCATTTTGTCCCGTGTGTCTGTCGTCTGTCCGGGGATAATATAAGAGTGTGTCTAAGTGCCTGTCTTCCTGTAATATACCTCTAGCCCCTGTAATCTAACCTTTTTCCGTACGAATATACTTGAGAATCGAAACCCTGGTGTCGTATTGTGTCATTATAACCCAGCCGGGTGTCTTCTCTTTCCTATTGAGCCAGCGTAGCGCGATTAGTCAACATTCGGGCACAATCGGGTAACTTGTACGGATACGGCGGCCATCCCGCTCGGCCCACCATACCATCAAAGTCGTATCTGTAACAATTGGTGTCGGGAGTGAGATTCGAGGCCCGACCAAATTTTGAAGGAAAAAAAAAAACGAATAGAGGAAAAAAAAAATTTGGTCAAAATTTGGAGCGGCCGAAATTTGTTTTGTTTTACGAAACTCGAATTTTGCAAGTCGCGCTATGGCGGATCAAGACGGCTGGGGTCCGGTAAAGGAGAGTGAGGTAGGGTCGATCCAGGACCAAAATGAGGGACAGGAGGAGAGCGAAGCAGTGAGGGCGGCAGGTTCGCAAAATAGCGCCGTCACGCACGAAGAAGCGGGCGCGCAAAATGGCGCCTCGCTGATCACCGCGCCAGCGACCGTGGCAGCGCCCCCGATGGATTGGGGCCTTTTTTTTATACAAATGAAGGCCCTTATGGCCCAGAATAGTGAGCGATTGGAGGGCCGGATGGATGCTCAGGGTGAGCGATTGGAGGGCCAAATGGGGGTAATGGGAAACCAAATGGGGGTAATGAGGGACGAAGCGAGGGGTACCAGTGAGAAGTTAGACAATAATTTTGAGGGGTTAGACAACGGGATAAAAGAAGTGAAAAATGGGTTAACGGGGGTAGAAAACAGAATGGCCGCTCAAGAGAATCAAATGGAAGGGATGCAAAAGGGGTTAGAGGGGGTAGAAAATAGAATGGCTGCCCAGGAGAATCAGATAGAGGGAGTGAAAAATGGGTTAGAGGGGTTAGAAAACAGTATGGAAGGCAAATTGAGGGACATGAGGGACCAAGCGGAAAGGGAAGTTAAACAAATGGAGCAGCAGATAGAGGGGGTCAGAATGGGGGTAGAAACCAAACTGGATGCTCACAGGGAGGAAATGGAGCAGATGAGGGTGGCATCTGGGCAGGAGATGCAAGTGATGGGAGAGGAGATCAGAAGAGGAGTGAGTGAGGAGGTCGGAGGAGTGCGCGAGGAGGTGAGGCACTGTAAGGAGCGCATGGAGAAAGAGGTGAGAAAGGGGACTGTAAAATTGCAAGGTGGTATAGAGGAGTTGACGCTGGGAGTAGAACAACTGACAGTGGGACAAAAGGAGCTGGGGGACCAGGTAAAGAAGAACACAGCGGTAATAGAGGGTTTAAAATCGACACAGAAGGAGATGAAAAAGGACGTAGGGGTAATTAAAAAAGAGTGCCAGACGGTACATGAGGACCTGACGAGGAAAATGGACAAGGTGGTAGAGGTAATGGAGGTTAAAGAGCGGGAGGTGCGGGAGCACATAGAAAAAAATAAAGTGGAGTTAGAGGAAGAACTTAAAGGGGCGCACGAAGAGATGAAGGAGATGAAGCAAAAATTAGAAGAAGTGGAAGAAGGGATGAGCGAAATTAAGAAGCGACGGAGAGGGGATAAGAAGGAGATAAAGGAGGAGATAAAAGAATTGGTCCAAAGTCTGTGTTTGGATCGTGATGATGTGCTCATTAACCGGATGAGGGATTCGCAGGTGATGGAGGAGAAGCGAAGAGGAAGAGGACCCGGTGTAAGTGGTGACCAATATGGTCGTGCGTATGATGCGCCAGGGGATTTAAGGAGCTTGGGGGTCGAGATGGACCCGGGTGTTCGTGAGAGGCCGTTGGTGAAGTGTGCGACAGGTCTGGTGTGCGAAAGAGGAGGTGTGCGAGAAAGTCCGACTCTGGGGTGTGTGAGGAAAAAGTGCGTGCCAAGGAGTGAGGGTGCTGGCGAGAGTGAGTCGGTCGTAGCGTGTGTGCGAGGGAGCACATGGAAGCGCGGGGTGGTGAGTGTTACAGAGGGTGTGACGGGAGAGTGTGCGCAAGAGTGTGCGCGAGAAAGGTGTGTGACGGACAGGTGCATGAGGAAAGAGTGCGCTGTCAGAAGTAAGGAAGAGTGTCCACCTGTGGTGAGTGTTACAGAGGGTGTAACGGGAGAGTGTGCGCGAGAAAGGTGTGTGACGGGCAGGTGCACGAGGAAAGAGTGCGCTGTCAAGAGTAAGGGTGAGTGCTCTGTCAGGAATGGAGGTGAAAGTAGTGAGAGTGACATGGAGCGTGAGTTAGTTGTGACAGGTGAGCGAGGATGTACACCTGGGATGGAAGGATGCACACCTGGAATGGTAGAGCGTGAGTGGGAATGCACGCTGGAATTGGTAGTGAGGCACGTGGTTGGGTGTGCGAATGAGAGCACACCTGTGATTGTCACAGAGGAGGTGACTGAGGAGGGGGCGCGAAGAGGTGTTTTGGTGAGGTGTGCGGGCGACGAATGTGTGCCAAAATGTTCGGTGGTCAGGTGTGTGACCAAGGCTGTGAGTGGAATGGGTGTACCTGGGTGTGTAAGGAAGGGTACGAGGAGCATGGGCACAGCGGGATGTGTGAGCAAGGAACGGGCTGCGGGGTGTAAGCGTCCAGGTGAAGCATCGACGTTACACGGGTTAGAGGTTAGAGCGACTTTTAGCCGAAGCAGGCCCTCGGTGCGTGCCGGGCCTCGCTTTGAACGGCCGCGTCCAGGCTCCACTAGGCGGAGCTGGCAGCCCGATAGGAAGGGTCGTTATGGCGACCACGTTTTGTTGAGACGTGCCGGCAGGTCGAGATCGGGACATTGGATGGCTCCACGCCGAGGTGATGCGTGGGATCTCGGCCCGGGTAAGCCCCCGTCCCTGCACCGAGTGCCGGACGCATCCAGCCGCTGGCACAAAACAACCAGCATCCATTGCTTGGCTTTACGAAGCCGGGCTTTGGACGGGAATTGGCGCACCGAGAGGTATTAGTGAGTAGCCGGGTGATGAGGTTAGTGTTTTGGACCCAAAATTGGAGAAAAACAAAATTTGGTGATTGGCAAGGGATTGGCAGTAGTGATTGGCAGCTGATGGGCAGTGATTGGCCAAATTTTTGATTTGTTGGAATTTGATGTGCAAAATTGGTAGTGAGAGACCCCCGATGTGGTGGGATGGCAAATCCACCATCCTTCCCATGATGGGGGCAAATGCGCAATAGATTATGGGGTGTATGGCAGTGAAAACTAGCCCGGGTGGGTTAGGATATGGTGTGTAGGGATCTAGCGAAGATGACATTAGGTAACGTTAAGTTTAGTTAGTGACTGATACCTGTAGTGGGGACGCAGGTAGATTAGTATGGATGATAATGACGTGGGAGCGCAATAGTTTAAAGGGACGACTGGGAAGCGCAAGTTTCAGAAGGGAGTAGTTAGCTGAGATGATGCCGTGTGAGTGAGAATTGAACAGGTGTGATTGCACAGGTGTGCAACTGGACAGGTGTGATTGCACAGGTGTGCAACTGGACAGGTGTGTGGAGCAGTGTATGAGTAGTGAGTGAGTGGATCAGCGCGAATGCGCTTGGGGAGAGAAGGGTGCAGGTGGCACCAGGTGTGAGAGCACAGGTGTGCAGGTACAGGTGTGTGGAGAGAGTTGGAGTGAGTGGTACGGAGTGGTGTGCATGGTGCGAAGGTGTGGATGGGGGAAGAGTGGACCCCTTTCACGAGCACCCGGGGCGGGTAGTGTAAGTGTTAGGTAGAGGGTGCAGGTAAATTGTGGTTGGATATTGGCATTTGTGGTGCGGTTGCAGAATGGTGTTGTGAATGGGTGCATTAGTGTTGTGGAAATGGCTGGGCGTGTAGCCTGTTAGTGTGTGTAGTTGGTTGGGCACTCCACCACTGTGAGGATGTCGGCCAGGTGAGGCCGCAGGTGGGCTCTGGGAGCCGGTAGTTGTGAGTGGGTGCCTGAGGATCCCGGGTGTGGATCGGGCAGCCCCGTGCCAGAGAGGGCACGGAGTGGGGAGAGAGCCAGAGGGCCTTCCCCAGGTAGTTAGGTTAGGGTGAGGAGCAGGTAAGCTCGGAGGCAACTGCAGTGGTGGAGGTGTGCAGGTGGGTAGACCCACTGGGAGAGGTACACGCCGCAGCCCAGAAATTGTGCGAGGGCACCGGGAGATGAATCGGGGGAGTGAGACCCCAAATTGAAGAGCACCACAGTTTGGCCAATGGGAATTGGTTTTTAGAACCCATAGTGTAAGAGGGCCAATGGTTTGGCCGGAGAAAGCCCCCGGGTAGTGTAAAGTTGTTAAAGTCATTTAGGAGATAGTTAGGATTGATGAACCTGTCGCACCATACGCAGCCACTTGCCTGTGGTGATGATGATGACTCCACACCTGTGTTTTCTTTGTTTGTTGCAGGAAATGAGATTGCTGTGAGGATTTGTGAGACGCATCACGACGTGGATGAGACATTGGGGTGATTCCATCTCTCCCTCCCTAGGAGGGACTGATGATGAATTGGTGATGGCAAATTTTGATGTTCAGTTGGAGATGGCAAATTTTGATGAGAGTTGAAAATGGCAAATTTGATTGGTTAGGAGGGAGAGAAGACGAATTTGGTATATGGGAGGAACGGGGAAGACAGTAGGGATGTTTGTTGATTTGTAAAGTAGATGTTTATGAGTAGTGTTGTGTTGTGTGGATGCAGTAAGGGGTAAGGGAGGGGCCATGTAGGTTACCTGGTGGGGGGGGGGCGTACGATAGGAACGTACCTGTCTCACCTGGTTCCCATGTGCCCCCAGTGTGCATTACCTTACATTGCGTGCACTTTTGCGCCCTTACCACCTTACTCACTTGTCTGCTTCTTTTGTCTCCCACCTCCGAGGATCTGGCTTTGGGGTAGAGAGAGAGGAGAGAGAGGTGCTGGCTGCGCAGTTGTGGGCCTGCACTTTCGCTGTTCGCTGCCTGGATCGGTACACCATATGGACCGCAATGGTTGTGGCCACCCACAATGGACCGCAGTTCGTTTGCGGCCAAGCACCACCCGGGGATGGACCTATGGATCAACGTGGCACCTATGCCATACAGGTGAACCACTAATAGTTAACACCACCAAGTGCACCACAAGAAGAGCAAGAGACACCTGCAGGGTTAGGGGTTGTTGAAGTTATTTTTATTCCAATGAACAATGGTGACTGCACCGATTGGTGGTGGGGTGGTGCTTTTGATGCTCGGGAAGGGTGCTCTGCACGTTATTAAAGGCCGTCGGCCACAGAGCACTCGTGGGTTGGTGTATCGATGTTGGCAAGCGCGCTCTCTCTATGCATAACATCTGCATGTGTTCCTCCAAAAACAGGTCCTGGATCGTAGTGTAAATAGCAGCGTAGTCTTGTAAATAATGCTCCCTACCGGCTGTATGTTTAGTTTGAGAATTCTTTCCGGATTCGGTTATCCTGTGGGTGTGTTTCTGTGAGGAGAAGGGTGCAACGTCGCAGGGGGACATATTTACTCATTTGTGAATATCTGTAAAACTGTCGCACTCAGGGTAGAGTTAATAGTAGAGGGAACTACATTGCGTGCCACACTAAAGTAGGTAAAAATTTATCGGGTCGGGACGCCCCGAGGGTAGAGAAGGGTGCAATGTTGCGAATATGGAATTTGGCCTCCATATCCGCTTGTAAATATTCCCCTATTTTCTCCGATACTCCCCAACTCTCCCTTACCCCATTCCCTAGTCCCATTGTCTGTAAACAACACCCATTAGAGCCGATCTTCCCCTTCATCCCCCCATTAAATGTCGTGCCCAGGTCCCCCGCACCACACGTAGACAATTATAGGACATCTTGCTAGTTATTCTTAATCTATGTCAGTTAAGGACTTGTTTCCATTAATTATGACTCTTCGTTGCACCAGAATGTGATTATATGGCACCTGTTAGGAAGTTTAGGACCTCCCCATACCTCTCCGCATCTCTTCCCCATGAAGAAGCGCCAACTACAACAACAACAACAAAAGAGGGGGGCGGCGCGGTGACGGCATGGGGAGTGGGCGTCCTCCTTCCGGCTCGGTTAGCCACCATTGACCACGCGCTCCACGGGGTTACCACGAAGGGGCTCCCTGTCGGCCCCTCGTCAAGGGCGGAGCCGGTAACCCCCGCACCCAATGAGAAGCCATGGGCCGATGCCATCTGGGGCGGCGCTAACGAGCCGAGGGCGTGTCACTCCCCGCCGGAGATATACGCGGCCCCGCGCCGGACGTGAGGAGAGATGCGCCCCGAGCTTGGAAGGAAAAGACGCCACCCTCCCGAGCGCTGAGCGACCTCCCCAGCTTGAGACCAAAGTCGCGACCCACAAGCGCTGTGATACCTTCACGCATCTCTGGACACCACCGTACGTGATTCTGTCCCTGAGCCAGGTGCACCTGAGCCATCGCGACCTGCCTCCCCTTTTCATCAACCCCCGTGTGAGTCAGCATTTTGTCCCGTGTGTCTGTCGTCTGTCCGGGGATAATATAAGAGTGTGTCTAAGTGCCTGTCTTCCTGTAATATACCTCTAGCCCCTGTAATCTAACCTTTTTCCGTACGAATATACTTGAGAATCGAAACCCTGGTGTCGTATTGTGTCATTATAACCCAGCCGGGTGTCTTCTCTTTCCTATTGAGCCAGCGTAGCGCGATTAGTCAACATTCGGGCACAATCGGGTAACTTGTACGGATACGGCGGCCATCCCGCTCGGCCCACCATACCATCAAAGTCGTATCTGTAACAATATATAGATTTTTATAGGCAATTTAGGTTGAAGATTTAGGTTGAATGTTTTTTTTTCAAGAAAGAACCCCTCAGCACATACATAGGGGGGGGGGGGGGGGGTAGGTGCAGACTGGAAGTTTGGGACGATTATACCTCACCACCACGTAATTCAAAACACCTCACTACCACGTAATTCAAAACACCTCACCACCAAGTAATTTAAAACACCTCACAGCCATAAAACACATAATAAAAACACCTCACAGCCACGAAATTAAAAACACCTCACCACCACGTCATTTAAAAACACCTCACCACCAAGTAATTCAAAACACCTCACCACCACATAATTAAAAACACCTCACCACCACGTAATTATAAATACCTCACCACCACGTAATTCAAAATACCTCACCACCATGTGATTATAAAACACCTCAGCCACCATGTGATTTAAAAAACACCTCACCACCACGTCATTTAAAAACACCTCACCACCACATAATTCAAAATACCTCACCACCACGTGATTCAAAACCACCACAACGTTATTGAAAACACTTCACAACCACGGAAACAAAAGTTTGAGGGAGTCGTTAAGTGACAACACAGACATTGCCCAGATGTGTAGATATCTATCTATAATTCCAGTAATCTCTGTGTGTGTGTGTGTATGTGTGTGTGTATGTGCGTGTGTATGTGTGTGTGTCGTTTGTCTGTGACCGCTGTTTCTCGACAACCACGGGTCCGATATACTTGAAACTTGCCAGGTATATTGCTGGGGACCCGAGGATGTGCCTTTTCAAGGTTTCATATTAATCGGAGAAGTAGTTACCGAGCTATGGCGATTTATTTACCAAACTCCGCAATCCGTTCGCTTTGGACCAAACCATTTCATGTAAATAGAGGGGGGGGGATTGTCACCGTACTCGCAAGCCGTTCGCTTTGGCTTTGCGAATGGACCAAACCATTTCATGTAAATAGAGGGGGGGGGGGATTGTCACCGTACTCGCAAGCCGTTCGCTTTGGCTTTGCGAATGGACCAAACCATTTCATGTAAATAGAGGGGGGGGGGATATAATTTTAGATATATATATAGTACGGGCATGCCCTAGTATAGATAAATGACTGTACCCAAGTTGCCGTTTTGTCATGGTTTAAACCAATCATAATTCAAACAATTATTTTGCACAAATGTATTTGTAATATACGTGATATCACATTTTATAAACAATTGAAGTTGAAAACTTAAGTTGAAAAAAAAAATTTTCCCCAAAAAATTCCACAAAAAAAAAAACAAAATTGGAAAATTTTTCAAACAAATACCCCTAGGACATACCGACGGGAGAGATATGTGCATACCAGAAGTTTGGTACGATTTCACAAAAGTTTGAGAAAGTAGTTCAGTGACAACACAAGACAAGACATGACAACACAACACAACACAGGACAGACGCTGCACAGATATATATATATATATATATATACTAGCTTGGCTCAGCTCGCTACGCTCGCCTCACCAAGCGTCGATACTGAGGAACGGGCTTATTTTAGCTGAGGCTAATGACTGTACCTGAGTTGCTGTGTTATCATGCTTTTCACCAATCATAATACAAACAATTACTTTGCACAAATGTATTTGTTGTGTTTGTGATATTACATTTTTATAGGCAATTTAGGTTGAAGATTTAGGTTGAATGTTTTTTTTTCAAGAAAGAACCCCTCAGCACATACATAGGGGAGGGGTAGGTGCAGACTGGAAGTTTGGGACGATTACACCTCACCAACACGTAATTCAAAACACCTCACCACCAAGTAATTCAAAACACCTCACCACCAGGTAATTCCAAACACCTCACCACCAAGTAATTCAAAACACCGCACCACCACGTAATTCAAAACACCTCACCACCACGTAATTCAAAACACCTCACCACCATGTAATTCAAAATACCTCACCACCAAGTAATTCAAAACACCTCACCACCATAAAACACGTAATAAAAACACCTCACCACCACGAAATTAAAAACACCTCACCACCATGAAATTGAAAACACCTCACAGCCATCAAGCACGTAATAAAAACACCTCACAGCCATAAAACACGTAATAAAAACACCTCACCACAACGAAATTAAAAACACCTCACAGCCATAAAACACGTAATAAAAACACCTCACCACCACGAAAATAAAAACACCTCAGCCATAAAACACGAAATAAAAACACCTCACAGGCATAAAACACGTAATAAAAACACCTCACAGCCATAAAACACGTAATAAAAACACCTCACCACCACAAAATTAAAAACACCTCACAGCCATAAAACACGTAATAAAAACACCTCACAGCCATAAAACACGTAATAAAAACACCTCACAGCCATAAAACACGTCATAAAAACACCTCACAGCCACAAAATTAAAAACACCTCACCACCACGTCATTTAAAAACACCTCACCACCAGTAATTCAAAACACCTCACCACCACATAATTCAAAACACCTCATTACCCACTAATTCAAAACACCTCACCACCACCTAATTAAAAACACCTCATCACCACGTAATTCAAAACACCTCACCACCATGTGATTTAAAAACACCTCACCACCATGTGATATTAAAACACCTCACCACCACGTCATTTAAAAACACCTCACCACCACATAATTCAAAATACCTCACCACCACGTGATTCAAAACCACCACAACGTTATTAAAATCACTTCACAACCACGGAAACAAAAGTTTGAGGGAGTCGTTAAGTGACAACACAGACACTGCCCAGATGTGTCGATATATAGATAAATGACTGTACCCAAGTTGCCGTTTTGTCATTGTTTAAACCAATCATAATTCAAACAATTATTTTGCACAAATGTATTTGTAATATACGTGATATCACATTTTATAAACAATTGAAGTTGAAAAAAAAAAATTCCCAAAAAAATTCCCAAAAATAAAAATAAAAAAATTGCAATTTTTTAAAAAAGCAATACCCTTCGGACATACCGACGGGAGAGATATGTACATACCAGAAGTTTGGTACGATTTCACAAAAGTTTGAGAAAGTAGTTCAGTGACAACATAAGACAACACAACACAACACAACACAGGACAGGACAGACGCTGCACAAATATATATATATATATATATATATATATATATATATATATATATATATATATATATATATATATATATATATATATATATATATATATACATATATATATATTGCTACGGTTTTGAGATTGGCACATATTGATCATTAAAGGTTAAAGGGTTGCCCCCCATAGTTAGTCCATGAGCAACACGTAGGCCACCTTGGAGTATTAGTTATGTCATAGTATGTGTAAGTGTAGGCCATTTCCACTAGTAATATCTGTGTTGTGTAAAGACATGAGTTTAGGTCCCTTCCTTTTTACGTCCACCCTCCAAGTTCCACCTCCATGGGCATAATTGATCCCGCGCCCCATTTGGCTGATCCCTCAGTTTGTTACACTTTGGCTGCCAGCAGCATTCACTGCCCTTTGTTCGCTCAACTAGTCGAGTAACACGAGGTAGGCCGAAGAGGGAGGAGCACGGGGTCGGGGTGGGGCGGCGTCAAGGCAGCGCGTCAGAGGCGATGACGGTAAGGGCAACCAGCCAACCAGGGCTCTAAGGGCATGGCGTGATAGGGCGTGGTAAGGCGCGTCTGGTAAGTGCTGGAAGGTTCGTGGGGCGTACCTATAAAAGCCTTGGCACAAAGCCCTTGAACAGGACTGCCCTTGAGAGGACTTATGAGAGAGGACTGCCCTTGAGAGGACTTATGAGAGAGGACTGACCTTGAGAGGACTTATGAGAGAGGACTGCCTGTGAGAGGACTTATGAGAGAGGACTGACCAGCAGGACTTGCACGAGAGAACTTCAAGGAGTGGTGAACAGGACTTGACTGAAGCAGCGCTCGCTTTGGGGACATTGCGCTATATCTCGTTATTAAGTACGCACCGAAGGAAAGGCAGCCAGACGCGCTGGTGGCGAATATCGCTTATTCAGCCACGCGAGTGAACGCGGTAATAGCGCGAGTGATAACTGCCAACTGCCAGAGCCCAGACCCTACAGTTCGCCCCGTATTATCCCGTGTGTGCCAACGACACGCAGAGAGCACCTGCCCCTTGACTTACCATCTGCCCGGGATGAGCCGGAGGCCGGAGGGAGCTGCACGAGAGCCATCCCTGGACGTTGGGAACATCATCCCGCAGCTGCAAACCCCCCGTGTGTGTGTCTGTGTGTGAGACGGGCCCGTTTGTCCTGGGAGTACGTTAAGACTGTTTTTAAGGCTGCACTGTGTCTCTGCCTCTTCTCATCATTATAAATAGTCTGAATAAATTCTGTTCTTCCTTTCTTCCCAATTCGATCGCCTCTGTGATTTCTCCATTGCCTAAGCGTGGTACGAACGAGATCGTTAGAACCGGGGTCACCATATAAATGGCACGGATCGTGTGTACGCACCGCTCGGCGTCTCAGCACACGTGATTCGTGCGGGGCTTATTTCCTCGTTTCTGGGCAGCGCGAGTAATTAGGTAATCGTGATTCTAGTCCTACGACCCTATTTCGCGTTGTCCGGGAAGGATGTCATAGGTCCCGGGTCCCGTCGGCCAGTCAAAGACAAGGGGACTAATTCCCCCTTGGTAAGGTGAGAAGGCCGGCGCTGAGACCCGCAACAATATATATATAAATATGTATATATGGGGGCGTACGCTGGATCAGCACTCACTGCGTCCTTGGACGACTCCTCAGTACCGTCCGGACATACACCACTGTGTGCACTGCGGAATAAGGTGTTTTTACAGCAGCCGGAGTGCAAATCCTGCCACCAACCTCCTTGAGAGAGGACACTACCCTGGTACTCATTTCTCTGACCTCGGAAGGATGACAGGCTGAGTGACCCCCACCTGGTATTAATTCAACAGCTAAACGGGATTGGAACTCAAGACATTAGGATCCTAAGCAAAATCAGATACAGCTGGACAAAGACTAAGAAACTTTGCCGAAGGAACTCTGTAGAAGAAGTCAACTGTTGACATTATCAATGCCGCAAATCTGAAAAGCCTGATTGTGACAATCTTTTCTGCACATAGTACATAATGAGCTATTTCTCGAGTTTGTCAAGAAATCCCATACTTGTGTCAATCAATTTCGATGAATCAATCCCAGTGAATTTCTAAAATAGAAAAAAAGTAAGGATGACATGGATACCAACAAATACAAATAAAATGAATCTTTCATGCATGGGTAATTATTTTAATAAATTTAAAATATGTTCCCTTTTTTCCAAAGGGAACAACATATGTTAAATATTCAAGTTCACTTGATTACTTTTCACATGCAATAGCATATTTGTTTAGGGCCTTCCGTAAGTTTTGGCTTTTGCAATAAACAAATGGGTAAGAAACGACTCAATAGAATGACTATACAGTATATATACCTCATATAAGCATCATTTTTATGACGACAAAGGTAATTTGGGTGTTCAAATGCCATGATCCCAATGTACTTACCCCACAGCCAGGAAGAACGTTTTTCTTTGCACCGAAGATGTCGGTATAAAAATGTCTATTCAAAGGGCGGAAGTGCATTTCGCTTGCTTCTCCTTATTAACTTCCCCTTTTTCTCCCCTTTTATATAGTTTTCTATTTTCCCTGTGCAGTGCACACCAAGTAGAAATGTACAAAATGTTACAAGAAACGATGGAAAGTCCCAGGCCTTTGTGGGGAAATTTCCCGAAGAAAATATGTCTTAAGATAAGTAAGAGGCTGCATAATTACAATTAAAAAAAAAAATTTGGCCTGATATATTCAAGTAAATATTGTGTGTGGTTTCAAGTGAATCTGAGAAATATCATAATGTCTGTCTGATAGAACAGTGGGCTGGAAAGGATAGCTAAAAGAGGTGTCGAGCTTGAGTTTGAATCTGGCCTTGGATTCACTCCTTTGTTTAAGCAACACAGCCATGACCAAACTCCGTGATCCATCAGGGGTCAGCTGCTCACTAAGGTGCAGTCACTTTTCTCATCCATATCCTTTCTTACTCTGAATAAATCACCAAGTTAGCACCCAAAGGCAGACAATCTTGTCTGTTTTCCACGATGCTGTTCTTCTCACAGCTGAAAAACTTTCATCTGCAGCTCGATGAAGCACAAATCACCACTGTGGTTGGAGCTTCAGGAAAGCAATCTGGTACTTGTGGGTGTAGTTAAACCTAAGCTCTGAAGATTATCAGAATCTTCCATCTAGACTCTAGAGGTACATAACCTTCTCCTCTCACCACATTGTGGTGAACTTGCAATCCTCTTTTCCTTTTTTAAAATTGAGTTTCTCCTCTTGCACTCTGAACACGAGCTATCTCCAGTGTAGCAATGCAGCAATGGAAAAGGCCTTGTTGATTGTGCAGCTTAAATTTTCTAATGAAAGAATGGATCGATGGGAGATGTCCAGTCTGTATCTAGCTTTGGAGGGTAGATTAGCTATGTTGTCACCCACGGAAAAGTTGTAACTGACTGTGATAGTCCGGCAGCCAAACTGGGATTTTTGGCCCAACCTTGCACTGGAGCACCTACAAAATGTTTTTTCAGATTATGCATCTATGGACCCTCCATGTCAAGATTCCGAGTGATGCCAAGGTGGCATCATTGAGCATTTTGAGAAAATGGCCCGTTTCCATGGCAACCATTACTAAAATCGAAAAATACAAAAACTCAAATATCTCAGGATGTAGATGAGCGATTTTCACAATTTTGGTGTCTAAACATATACTTGAGAGGATGGTCTATCGATTGGGGTCATGACCTTGATGTTTCAAGGTCAAGGTCATTGCGAAAATCCAAGGTCAAACGAAAAAATTGATTTATTTTCTAGTAAATTGCCGTGAAATAGCGATTATTGGCTCCGAAGATTAAAACAGACCTTCGGCGAATCCTGACAAATTCAAGGGTTGTTTCATTTAGCTGCGAAATCACATTTCACATTGTAAGCCATTTTATAAATGCCAACTTTCTCATTATTGCCTAGCCTATAGACCGTCTATGTTCCTATAGCGAGGCCTACTTTCATGTAACATTTCTATTTCATCTCATTATTTACGAACGTTGGCCTTAGCCTAGGCCTAGGCCTAGAGACCTTCTACCTCGATAGGCCTAGAGCCGTGTTTCAGGAAGAAGAAGTCAAGAACACACATTCGACAGAAGTCAGTCATTATGTTGACTGGTGTGTCAAACTGTGTGGGTTTGGTAAATTACGGCTTGTGATTTGTGACAACATTCAACGACAACCACTCCGATTTATTTCAGAGTCAACATCAGACGGGAGGGAAAACAAAAACCCCAAGTTTTCTGGGACTTAGTCGATCGTGTGGGAGAGTGCCGCCCCCCACCCCCGCGATCGTAACACATGTATTGTTATTGCCATAAATTATGATATTGGCATATGTCTAACGCTCTGTCTCTCTTTTCTTTTCAGATGTGAATCATGGAGGAATGTGTCTTTTCCAAGGTGAATTCTTGTGGAAATCCGAGGAAGCCATTGTCTGATGCGACACCCCGGAGAATTGCTTCTATCGTCAATGCTAGTAGGATCAGGGATGATGGACTATATTGTCACCTGGAAGGAGAACTGGCTACCGATCCGAACTTCAGCGTGAAGTTCCATAGAGACTGTGTCTTTTTCTGTCTTTTACGCCTGGCAGCAGTGTGCTGAAGAAGTCAAGCAGTGTGCTGAAGAAGTCAAGCAGTGTGCTGAAGACGTCAAGCAGTGTGTCGCTTACATATTCTTCGGCTATGTCCGCATTCATCCTGCACTGATAGCTATCCTTGTTTAAGGGAAGTGATTTCAGTTCTTTTTGTACATGCTTTGCAAGCCTACCGATAGAAAGTTCAATATCACCCTCATCCTCACTAGCTACCACTTTGAAGACTTCTTGAGCTCTACTACGAAACGCAAGAATACTTGCACAGCCTGCTGCTCTGAGAACAAGAAGCTCGTCGCCGAAGTGTTTTGACAAGTCAGAGATCAGCGTCCTTCTGGAAAGAACTTTCCCCCCAAAATGTTTGTATAGTTCGTAAGTATCGATGGAATTTCTGATTTGCATTTTGTCCTCATTTATGGCTTTTACAACCTTATATAATGCTTCGTCATTGCTGTCGGATTCCTGGGCTTCACTTCTACTTGAAGCAGCAAATTGGGCGGCCCTTGGAGCCATAAATGTTGTTCTGCAATCAAAATGGTAACGTCCATCTGCACGCAAGTCACTAACAGCCCCCTCTACTCGCAAACGGACCTCACCAGCTAACCTATCTCCGCGTGAATCACAGGTATCTAAGATAATGTCTTTGAACGTTTTTTGTGCACCGCATTCTGCTGTTCGACACAGCACAACACGTCTCCAGCGAGAGGGATTTTTATTGTCCTTTTCAAGTTCACAAACTTTACCACAAAAGATACAATGGTGGAGAAAGTCAAACGGAAGAAGTTCAGATCGCCTCAGCCTTTTTGCGTCATGACTGGATGAGTGTGCAGAAACAGCCCTCTTAGGCAATCTCTCGAGGTGATGTTTTCATGTACATGTTGATACACAGTCTCTATGGAACTTCACGCTGAAGTTCGGATCGGTAGCCAGTTCTCCTTCCAGGTGACAATATAGTCCATCATCCCTGATCCTACTAGCATTGACGATAGAAGCAATTCTCCGGGGTGTCGCATCAGACAATGGCTTCCTCGGATTTCCGCAAGAATTCACCTTGGAAAAGACACATTCCTCCATGATTCACATCTGAAAAGAAAAGAGAGACAGAGCGTTAGACATATGCCAATATCATAATTTATGGCATTAACAATATATGTGTTACGATCGCGGGGGTGGGGGGCGGCGCTCTCCCACACGATCGACTAAGTCCCAGAAAACTTGGGGTTTTTGTTTTCCCTCCCGTCTGATGTTGCCTCTGAAATAAATCGGAGTGGTTGTCGTTGAATGTTGTCACAAATCACAAGCCGTAATTTACCAAACCCACACAGTTTGACACACCAGTCAACATAATGACTGACTTCTGTCGAATGTGTGTTCTTGACTTCTTCTTCCTGAAACATGGCTCTAGGCCTATTGAGGTAGAAGGTTTCTAGGCCTAGGCCTAGGCTAAGGCCAACGTTAGTAAATAATGAGATGAAATAGAAATGTTACATGAAAGTAGGCCTCGCCATAGGAACATAGACGGTCTATAGGCTAGGCAATAATGAGAATGTTGGCATTTATAAAATGGCTTACAATGTGAAATGTGATTTCGCAGCTAAATGAAACAACCCTTGAATTTGTCAGGATTCGCCGAAGGTCTGTTTTAATCTTTGGAGCCAATAATTGTTATTTCACGGCAATTTACTAGAAAATAAATCAATTTTTTAGTTTGACCTTGGATTTTCGCAATGACCTTGACCTTGAAACATCAAGGTCATGACCCCAATCGATAGAACATCCTCTCGAGTATATGTTTAGACACCAAAATTGTGAAAATCGCTCATCTACATCCTGAGATATTTGAGTTTTTGTATTTTTCGATTTTAGTAATGGTTGCCATGGAAACGGGCCATTTTCTCAAAATGCTCAATGATGCCACCTTGGCATCACTCGGAATCTTGATATGGAGGGTCCATAGATGCATAATCTGAAAAAACATTTTGTAGGTACTCCAGTGCAAGGTTCACCCCCTGGGCTGCCGGACTATGAGGCCTAGGAGTTCAAGAGACGGAACCTATTTCAGTGTATGACCAAGGAAGGATAGGGGAGGGGTTCGTTCTACAGTCCTTCCAGAGCGATAGGGGGAGACTGAGATTTTTCAAGATTGAAGGACATGTTCCATTTATCAGATCAGCGTCTAAGCATTTCCAGGTCAACAGAAAGAGAATCATAGGTGTTGTTTCCGAGCATAAGGATGGGGGTACTGCATGACACAATGTGGTGTTGTCTGCAAAAAGGAAGAGAGGGTTATCCAGGGCATCAGAGAAGTCATTTATATAGATGAGGAACAAGACATGGCCCAAAACACTGCCTTGGGGAACTCCGGCCTCGAATGGGGAGGAGAGGGTTCCGTTGATATAAACATGTTGACTGCATGAGTGGAGGAAGTCAGGAATCTAGGAATGAAGACAGCCTTCTATGTCACAGTCAGAGAGCTCGGCCAGGCAAAGCAGGATGGAAGACTGTGTCGATTGCCCAGGATATGTCCAGGGAGACGGTTCTAATTAACCATATATTTGAGATTGAGGGCCTCCAACCATTGCTGAGAAGGGCCAGAAGTATATCAAGAATTGCCTGACCAGGATGAAATCGAACCGATGGTCAGCGATCCGGCTATTTGAAATCAGTAAAGATTTGACATCAAAGCAAGGATGGATTCCATGACTTGTAAATGGAAGCAATCTCACTGGCCTATTGTTAGTAGGGTTTGCTTTTGCACCCTTCTTGTGCATGGGAGTGATGTTTACTGAATTCCATGCAGAGTGGAGGCAGCCAAAGAAGAAGGACCGACTTAATAGACCTTATCGCGAATCGGAACCGCAATGCGTCATGGGATCGGAAAAGGGGCAATAGCGCCGCCGGCGGTCGCTGTCACGTTGACAGACTGCTTGTTTAAATTGACACACTACGTGATCCTTACCACTTTAAACTACTTTTAGGACTTTTTTTTATCATGCCAGGTGGCGATCATTGTGCTGTTTTTGGTTGTAATAATGACCCGAGATATCCTGAAAGGTAGGCATCAGTTATTTAGTATTTTTTTTAATGTTAACAACTTTTAAGGAAGCTTCTTCTTGGCGTGTTTACGAAGTGTACACTGTAGGCCCGAGTGTATCTAGATGTAGGTAAGCTTAACATTAATAAGGCTGGTATACAGCTAGTGTATGACGAGGAGACCTAATTACGACCAATTAAGGTTCCAGAGTAATTTTCTAATGCATGACCTCCTCAGCAGTTGATAAAAACTTTACAGTTGTAACTACGCGACTAATTATATTATGTGGGTCTTGTTTTGTTGAATTATATGCTATGTTTAGTTATTTACGTTATAAAAGTAATATTGGTTAACATTAGGAAACTTTTAGGGAGTGTATTCTTGTATGAAAGCATTCATATTAAGGCATTCGTGGGTTTTAGTGGATTATTGCCATTCTGAGCCATTTCGTGATTCATCTACCTCCTCTGACTTAATCATCCCCTCTGAATCTTTTTTTTTTTGTATACTGTGGTGTGATGCCAAAATGTTGGTTGTACTACATGTATATGTACATGTACTATGTTTGCCATTTGCCATTTTATTAATTACTATTTACAATTTATTTTATCCTGTAGGAATATTCTGAAAGGCCACGTCAATACGCTACGATTTCACTCGTGCAAGAAGCAGCATTGTGCCACATGGACACGCCTGTTGAATAGGATTGCTTTAAAGTAACAATGGCTACTAAGGTGTGCAGCAACCATTTTCCTCATGGCCAACCATTTCCTGATGAACCCCATCCTACTCTTCACCTGAAGGGCTGTAATGCAAGTCCAAAGACGCCCAGACGACCACCACCTCAGCGGTCTTACACGTCTACTCCAAGAGCAAGGCCGAAGACAAGAACTGCAACTCATAGGTCTATCGGTATTCATGTTGATCCATCTCAGTTTGAAGATATTGTTGCTGACGACCATGATTACTGTCACCCTACATTCCGAAACAAGTCATTTAGTGCGGAGTGGGTCGCACACCAAGAAGACAAAATCAACAAATTAACTGTGAACTGTGATCAGCTCATGAGCCAGTATTTGCAAGCCAAGGACACCGTCGCAAAACTGAAAGCCGCCATTGCAGTATGTAACAAGCGTTATGCCTAGGTCCCCCGTCGGTGAAGTGATGCGAGTTGACAAAGTGGAAGAGGCAAGGTGGCCATCTTGGATTTTGACGTGGCGACCCAATTTTCAATAGCGTTCTTCCTTATGCCTCGATACACCCACACACCAGATTAGAAGTTGGTACTTCGCTTATTTTTCAAGATATTCCACTCACAAGGTTCAGACATACATGGCGGCGGCCATCTTGGATTTTGACGTGGCGACCCAATTTTCAATAGCTTTCTTCCTTGTTCCTAGATACACCCACACACCAGATTAGAAGTTGGTACTTCGCTTATTTTTCCAAGATATTTCGCTCACAATGTTCAGACATATATATGGTGGCGGCCATCTTGGATTTTGATGTGGCGACCCAATTTTTAATAGCGTTCTTCCTTATGTCGAGATACACCCACAAACCAAGAAGTGGGTACTTCGCTTATTTTTCAAGATATTCATCTCACAGGGTTGACATAAATGGCGGCGGCCATCTTGGATTTTGACGTGGCGACCCAATTTTCAATAGCGTTCTTCCTTATGCCTAGATACACCCACACACCAGATTAGAAGTTGGTACTTCGCTTATTTTTCAAGATATTCAGCTCACAAGGTTCAGACATACATGGCATCAGACATACATGGCGGCGGCCATCTTGGATTTTGACGTGGGTTGCACCCACACACCAAATTCGAATGCGGTCTTTCGCTTACGCACGCACGCCCGTACGCACGCACACACGGACGGACGGACGGACAGACACACCGACGGAGGGGAAAACCATAGTCCCCCTTTCGCTCCGCGGTGCGACGGAGGACAACAAGAAGCTTACTGTTTCGGACATAGCAAACTGTGATGAACTTGTGAAACTTCATACAGGTTTACCTAGTTATGACCTGTTTAAGTGGTTATGAGCAGAAGTATCCCCTCATGCACAGAACCTTCATTATTATAAGGGGAAATTATCAATGGAAGACAAGACCTGGCAAATAAACGATACTACAAAACCCGGAGTTAAGCTATCTCAATCTTTAGAGGATCAACTACTCATGACACTCATGAAGCTTCGGCTTAACCTTCGTGAGGAGGACCTCGCATTTCGCTTTGGATTAGGACAAAGCACCGTCTCCCAAGTTTTGTCCACTTGGATTCCACTGTTGGCAAAGGAGCTGGCTGCCTTCATCCACTGGCCCAGCAAAGAAGGCACTATGAAGTACTACCCAGCATGTTTCCACAAGTATAAGGGTACTGTGCGATGCATAATCCACTGCACTGAAATCCAAATAGATAGACCTTCCCTGGCAGCATCAAATTCGCAAGTGTACAGCCAATATAAGTCAAGACCTACTCTCAAGTTCCTTGTTGGTATTACACCTGGCGGAACAATTTCATACATTTCCAAACCTACAGGAGGAAACACGTCGGAAAAAAAAATTGTAAAGATGACGAACATTGTGATTGTAGACAAGTTCCAGCCCGGCGATATTTGTATGGCCGATCGAGGTTTCAAAAGCCTTCTCAGCAAGCTCCTGTTGTTTCTCTTCTCCAATGGGAACCCCCCTTTCCCTCAAATATTTCTTTAAATCGCTGGATTTTAATGCCAAAAAACGCTGAATTTCTTTCACATCAGCCATCTTCCTTTCCGTAAACACAGCGTCGATCGTAGACAGACGCTTCCTCTTCTGGGTTCGTGTTTACCTTTGCCCCCTTTTCGATCCCATCATGCTTTGCGGTGGAGCGCCCTGTTGATATTTACCGATTCGCGATAAGGTCTATAGCTATAGGGCTCATTGAGGGGAAGCAAGAACAACAGAGTAGAATTTGAGACACATGGGCCCTGATGCTATCTGGGCCCGTCACAGAAGCAGGGTTTAGGCCAGACATGAGGTCACAAGGTTAAGACCCGACAGAAAAGGCCAAACAGACATGCGATGTGATGGGGGAAAATTGTGTAGCCCCCTTCCTCCCTGCACTCAAACCGCTCCCAAGTAATTAATCGCGATCTAAAATGGCGGAAGAAAAAAAAAATAACACGAGGAAGTAGAAAAGTTCGTCGGGTGTTGTGAACAGCGAGCAGGTGATGAACTAGCACTTTGCTGATAGTCCCAAGGGAAGCCAAAGAACAGTATTAATTCGCCCCAAGTAATCACGCCCTTTCAATATTTAGCTCCAAAACTCCTTGAGGGTCGACAGGTCGCATAGGAACCCTCTTCTTCCTCCTCTGCTTCTGCTTCTCCTGCCTCCTCTTCTTCTTCTTCTGCTTCTTCTTCTTCTTCTTCAGGATGGGCGACACTCACATACTTAGAGTTGATTGGTTGTTCCTGATTTTAAACCACGCCCGCTAGGAGCGCGTCAGTATGTGAGAAATGCATGTAAAATGATGCATGTAAAACTAGAATCACGACACAATTACCAAATTTCTTGTAGAGCAAGCGCTCCATTTGAAACTTAAGGAACGGATGGCTTGGCAAGCGCTAAATATCTGCTTGGCAGACGAACTAATCCCTGGGAAGGTGGACGTCTCTGACGTCATTACGTACGATAATTAAGTGTACATAATTACGTCTTTGCGTCGATACACATGTGTGCGACGCATATCTAATATCACAATAAATCGGTTCACTTATTCTCCACATGCAATTTGAGGATATAACAGCTATATTAAGCATTTATTACCCCCTAGAAAATAAATTCGCAACAATATCTTGTAGGAAATTTTTCGTCACCTCAAGGCTCAAAACTTCAAAAGTCAAAGTCGATGGTATTCAAGATGGCGTCGGAGCAGTTCAACGGTAAGATTTTCTCAGCGATCTGTCCGTTTGGTTATTCGTTCAAATCATTTTAGAGAATTGCTTTTAATTTCAAATGGTTATTACGAGCGAACTTTGGGAAATACCATATTATAAGCATTTATTACCCCCTAGAAAATAAATCCGTAACAATATCGTGTAGGAAAATTTTCGTCACCTCAACTCAAGGCTCAAAGTCGATGGTATTCAAGATGGCGTCGGAGCAGTCCAATGGTAAGATTTTCTCAGCGATCTGTCCGTTTGGTTATTCGTTCAAATCATTTTAGAGAATTACTTTTAATTTCAAATGGTTATTACGAGCGAACTTTGGGAAATACCATATTATAAGCATTTATTACCCCCTAGAAAATAAATCCGTAACAATATCGTGTAGGAAAATTTTCGTCACCTCAAAGTCGATGGTATTCAAGATGGCGTCGGAGCAGTCCAATGGTAAGATTTTCTCAGCGATCTGTCCGTTTGGTTATTCGTTCAAATCATTTTAGAGAATTACTTTTAATTTCAAATGGTTATTACGAACGAACTTTGGGAAATACTATTTTAGGACGTGAATTTTCCATTATTCCCCAAATTCTCATTTCATCCTGATTTACCTCATCGTCATGATCCGTTTTGGTCTTTTCTGTAATCTTTTTATTTAGTTCCTTTTGTACAAAATTTGGAAGGAACAAGAAATGAATAATTGCATTATATATTTTTGTTTACTTCAACGATGTGGGTCCATCTAATTCGGCTATATATATTATTATTGAGTAGGAAGGAGCAAGTCCGCCGTTGGCCAGAGTTGTTTTATTTCTAATCCTGTTGGCATTTTGAATAAATTAATTAGTTTTTTTGCCTTCGCCCCCGGAGGTGGCTGGAGTCATTATGGTTTTGGGTTGTCCGTCCTTCTGTACGTCCGTCCGTCCTGTCCGTCCTTCTGCACGTCCGTACGTCCTTCTGTACGTCCTTCTGTACGTCCGTCCGTCCTTCTGTACGTCCGTCCGTCCTTCTGTACGTCCGTCCGTCCTTCTGTACGTCCGTCCTTCTGTACGTCCGTCCGTCGTTCTGTACGTCCGTCCGTCCGTCCTGTTCGTCCGTCCGTCCTTCTGTTCGTCCGTCCGTCCTTCTGTACGTCCGTCCTTCTGTACGTCCGTCCGTCCGTCCGTCCTTCTGTACGTCCGTCCGTCCGTCCTTCTGTACGTCCGTCCGTCCGTCCTTCTGTACGTCCGTCCGTCCGTCCTTCTGTACGTCCGTCCGTCCGTCCTTCTGTACGTCCGTCCGTCCGTCCTTCTGTACGTCCGTCCGTCCTTCTGTACGTCCGTCCGTCCGTCCTTCTGTACGTCCGTCCGTCCGTCCTTCTGTACGTCCGTCCGTCCGTCCTTCTGTACGTCCGTCCGTCCGTCCTTCTGTACGTCCGTCCGTCCGTCCTTCTGTACGTCCGTCCGTCCGTCCTTCTGTACGTCCGTCCGTCCGTCCTTCTGTACGTCCGTCCGTCCTTCTGTACGTCCGTCCGTCCGTCCTTCTGTACGTCCGTCCTTCTGTACGTCCGTCCGTCCGTCCTTCTGTACGTCCGTCCGTCCGTCCTTCTGTACGTCCGTCCGTCCGTCCTTCTGTACGTCCGTCCGTCCTTCTGTACGTCCGTCCGTCCGTCCGTCCTTCTGTACGTCCGTCCGTCCGTCCTTCTGTACGTCCGTCCGTCCGTCCTTCTGTACGTCCGTCCGTCCTTCTGTACGTCCGTCCGTCCTTCTGTACGTCCGTCCGTCCGTCCTTCTGTACGTCCGTCCGTCCGTCCTTCTGTACGTCCGTCCGTCCGTCCTTCTGTACGTCCGTCCGTCCTGTACGTCCGTCCGTCCGTCCGTCCTGTACGTCCGTCCGTCCGTCCTGTACGTCCGTCCGTCCGTCCTGTACGTCCGTCCTGTACGTCCGTCCGTCTGTCCTTCTGTACGTCCGTCCGTCCTTCTGTACGTCCGTCCGTCCGTCTTGTACGTCCGTCCGTCCTTCTGTACGTCTGTCCGCCCGTCCTTCTGTACGTCCGTCCGTCCGTCCTTCTGTACGTCCGTCCGTCCGTCCTTCTGTACGTCCGTCCGTCCTTCTGTACGTCCGTCCGTCCTTCTGTACGT
This sequence comes from Myxine glutinosa, assembly GCF_964187855.1. Taxonomy (NCBI): domain Eukaryota; kingdom Metazoa; phylum Chordata; class Myxini; order Myxiniformes; family Myxinidae; genus Myxine; species Myxine glutinosa. Next base: position 38,688,828 of record NC_136263.1, read on the forward strand.
CCGTCCGTCCTTCTGTACGTCCGTCCGTCCTTCTGTACGTCCGTCCGTCCGTCCGTCCGTCCGTCCTGTACGTCCGTCCGTCCGTCCGTCCTTCTGTACGTCCGTCCGTCCGTCCTTCTGTACGTCCGTCCGTCCGTCCTGTACGTCCGTCCGTCCGTCCTTCTGTACGTCCGTCCTTCTGTACGTCCGTCCGTCCGTCCGTCCTTCTGTACGTCCGTCCGTCCGTCCGTCCTTCTGTACGTCCGTCCGTCCGTCTGTCCTTCTGTACGTCCGTCCGTCCTTCTGTACGTCCGTCCGTCCTGTCCGTCCGTCCTGTACGTCCGTCCTGTACGTCCGTCGTACGTCCGTCCGTCCGTCCCTCCTGTACGTCCGTCCGTCCGTCCTGTACGTCCGTCCGTCCGTCCTTCTGTACGTCCGTCCTTCTGTACGTCCGTCCGTCCGTCCTTCTGTACGTCCGTCCGTCCGTCCTTCTGTACGTCCGTCCGTCCGTCCTTCTGTACGTCCGTCCGTCCGTCCTTCTGTACGTCCGTCCGTCCGTCCTTCTGTACGTCCGTCCGTCTGTCCTTCTGTACGTCCGTCCGTCCGTCCTTCTGTACGTCCGTCCGTCCGTCCTTCTGTACGTCCGTCCGTCCGTCCTTCTGTACGTCCGTCCGTCCGTCCTTCTGTACGTCCGTCCGTCCGTCCTTCTGTACGTCCGTCCTTTACGTCCGTCCGTCCCTCTGTACGTCCGTCCGTCCGTCCTTCTGTACGTCCGTCCTTCTGTACGTCCGTCCGTCCTTCTGTACGTCCGTCCGTCCTTCTGTACGTCCGTCCGTCCTTCTGTACGTCCGTCCGTCCTTCTGTACGTCCGTCCGTCCGTCCTTCTGTACGTCCGTCCTTCTGTACGTCCGTCCGTCCTTATGTACGTCCGTCCGTCCGTCCTTATGTACGTCAGTCCGTCCGTCCTTCTGTACGTCAGTCCGTCCGTCCTTCTGTACGTCCGTCCGTCCGTCCTTCTGTACGTCCGTCCGTACGTCCGTCCGTCCGTCCTTCTGTACGTCCGTCTGTCCTTCTGTACGTCCGTCCGTCCTTCCTTCTGTACGTCCGTCCGTCCTTCCTTCTGTACGTCCGTCCGTCCGTCCTTCTGTACGTCCGTCCGTCCGTCCTTCTGTACGTCCTTCCGTACGTCCGTCCGTCTTTCTGTACGTCCGTCCGTCTTTCTGGACGTCCGTCCGTCTTTCTGTACGTCCTTCTGTACGTCCTGTCCGTCCGTCCGTCCTTCTGTACGTCCGTCCTTCTGTCCGTCCGTCCTTCTGTACGTCCGTCAGTCCTTCTGTCCGTCCGTCTGTCCGTCCTTCTGTACGTCCGTCCGTCCGTCCTGCACGTCCGTCCGTCCGTCCATCCTTCTGTACGTCCTTCCGTACGTCCGTCCGTCCGCCTTTCTGTACGTCCCTCCATCTTTCTGTACGTACGTCCGTCCGTCCGTCCTTCTGTACGTCCTTCTGTACGTCCGTCCTTCTGTATGTCCGTCCGTCCTTCTGTACGTCCGTCCGTCCGTCCTTCTGTACGTCCGTCCGTCCTGTACGTCCGTCTGTCCGTCCTTCCGTAGGTCCGTCCGTCTTTCTGTACGTCCGTCCGTCTTTCTGTACGTCCTTCTGTACGTCCGTCCGTCCTTCTGTACGTCCGTCCTTCTGTACATCCGTCAGTCCTTCTGTACGTCCGTCCGTCCTTTTGTCCGTCCGTCCGTCCTTCTGTACGTCCTTCCGTACGTCCGTCCGTCCGCCTTTCTGTACGTCCGTCCGCCTTTCTGTACGTCCGTCCGCCTTTCTGTACGTCCGTCCGTCCGTCCTGTACGTCCTTCTGTACGTCCGTCCGTCCTTCTGTACGTCCGTCCTTCTGTACGTCCGTCCTTCTGTATGTCCGTCCGTCCGTCCTTCTGTACGTCCGTCCGTCCTTCTGTACGTCCGTCCGTCCTTCTGTACGTCCGTCCGTCCGTCCTTCTGTACGTCCTTCTGTACGTCCTTCTGTATGTCCTGTACGTACGTCCGTCTGTCCTTCTGTACGTCTGCCCTTCTGTACGTCTGTCCTTCTGTACGTCTGTCCTTCTGTACGTCTGTCCTTCTGTACGTCTGTCCTTCTGTACGTCTGTCCTTGTGTACGTCTGTCCTGTACGTCTGTCCTTCTGTACGTCTGTCCTTCTCACTTCTGTACGTCTGTCCTTCTCACTTCTGTACGTCTGTCCTCACTTCTGTACGTCTGTCCTTCTCACTTCTGTACGTCTGTCCTTCTCACTTCTGTACGTCTGTCCTTCTCACTTCTGTACGTCTGTCCTCACTTCTGTACGTCTGTCCTTCTCACTTCTGTACGTCTGTCCTTCTCACTTCTGTACGTCTGTCCTCACTTCTGTACGTCTGTCCTTCTCACTTCTGTACGTCTGTCCTTCTCACTTCTGTACGTCTGTCCTTCTGTCCTGTACGTCTGTCCTTCTGTCCTGTACGTCTGTCCTTCTGTCCTGTACGTCTGTCCTTCTGTCCTGTCCGTCTGTCCGTCTGTCCTTCTGTCCTGTACGTCTGTCCTGTCCTGTACGTCTGTCCTGTCCTGTACGTCTGTCCTGTCCTGTACGTCTGTCCTTCTGTCCTGTACATCTGTCCTTCTGTCCTGTACGTCTGTCCTTCTGTCCTGTACGTCAGTCCTTCTGTACGTCCGTCCTTCTGTACGTCCGTCCTTCTGTACGTCCGTCCATCTGTCCGTCCTTCTGGCCTTCCGTCCGTCCATCCTTCTGGCCGTCCGTCCGTCCGTCTGTCCTTCTGGCCGTCCGTCCATCCGTCTGTCCTGGCCGTCCGTCCGTCTTTGTGCATGTCCGTCCGTCCTTGTGCACGTCTGTTCGTCCGTCCTTATGCACGTCCGTCCGTACGCCCGTCTTTATGTACGCCCGTTTTTATGTACGCCCGTCTTTATGTACGTCCATCTTTATGTACGTCCGTCTTTATGTACGTCCGTCTTTATGTACGTCCGTCTTTGTGTATGTCCGTCCGTCCATCCTCATGTCCGTCCTTATGTACGTGTGTACGTCCATCCTTATGTACGTCCGTACATCCGTCCTTGTGTACGTCCTTCTGTACGTCCGTACGTCTGTCCTTCTGTACGTCCTTCCATCCTGTACGTCCTTCCACATGGGCTAAACCTCGTTTTTCTCAGAAACTACATGTCCAATTGAGACTAATCTTTCAGAGTAGGAGTGACACCCATCCATAATGTTTTTATCACAATTGTGACGTCATAGGTCAGGTGGTATGGCAGCCATTTTGGAATAAACGCAAATAGTTAAATAAAGATTTTTCGGAAACCACTGAATGGAAAAAATTGAAACTTGCACTTTGTCAAGTACTCCCAATGGGAAACAAAAGCTGACAATGATGACATCATAGGTGAAGTGGGATACAAGCCAAAAATGTTATAATTGAATTCCTTATCTTAAAAATCTGAAATTGCATGCACATGATCTGACCCATTTGTATTGAAATATTACATTGATGACATCATCGGTCACATGGTTTGGCAGCCATATTGGATTTAACCTAAAACCTTATTAAAACATCTTCTCCCAAACCACCAAATCGATGGACTCAAAACTTTACCTTTGTCATTGACGAGGCATGGCGATTAAAACATGATCACAGAAACATCATTGATCACATGGTGTGGCAGCTATATTGGATTGAAGGAAAATGTAAAATAATTATATCTCTGAAACCACTTACCCTATCGATGTGAAATTTTACAAATATCTAGCACCACTGTTGCATATAGTTTGAAAATAATGACATCATAGGTCATGTGGTTTGGCATCCATCTTGGATAGAAAAACGATCCTAATCCGATCAACATGAAACTTCACAAATGTGATCCTCTACCCATACATATGCAGAGTGTACATTTTCATGTCATATGTCATGTGGTATGGCAGCCATATTAGCTTGAAAGCTGATATTTCAAAACATTCCTTCCCTGAAGCCGCTTCAGCTTCAACGAAACCCTTTAGAATCGCCCTTTAGAACCCTTTAAAATTACCTTCTAGAACCCTTTAAAATTACCCTCTAGAGCCCTTTAGAATTATCCTTTAGAATTACCCTTTAGTAGGACCCTTCCGAACCCATTAGAATTATTCTCGAGAACCCTTTAGAATTACCCTTGAGAAGTACCCTTTGGAAGGCCCCTTTTAAACCCATTAGAATTATCCTTCAGAACTCTTTAGAATTACCCTTTGCAACTGTTTAGAATTACACTTTGGAGCCCTTTAGAATTACCCTTTGGAGCCCTTTAGAATTACCCTTTGGAGCCCTTTAGAATTACCCTTTGGAGCCCTTTAGAATTACCCTTTGGAGCCCTTTAGAATTACCCTTTGGAGCCCTTTATAATTACCCTTTGGAGCCCTTTATAATTACCCTTTGGAGCCCTTTATAATTACCCTTTGGAGCCCTTTATAATTACCCTTTGGAGCCCTTTAGAATTACCCTTTGGAGCCCTTTATAATTACCCTTTGGAGCCCTTTATAATTACACTTTGGAGCCCTTTATAATTACACTTTGGAGCCCTTTAGAATTACCCTTTGGAGCCCTTTAGAATTACCCTTTGGAGCCCTTTATAATTACCCTTTGGAGCCCTTTATAATTACCCTTTGGAGCCCTTTAGAATTACCCTTTGGAGCCCTTTAGAATTACCCTTTGGAGCCCTTTAGAATTACCCTTTGGAGCCCTTTATAATTACCCTTTGGAGCCCTTTCGCATTACTCTTTGGTCCCTTTAGAATTACCCTTTGGAGCCCTTTAGAATTACCCTTTGGAGCCCTTTAGAATTACCCTTTGGAGCCCTTTAGAATTACCCTTTGGAGCCCTTTAGAATTACCCTTTGGAGCCCTTTAGAATTACCCTTTGGAGCCCGTTAGAATTACCCTTTGGAGCCCTTTATAATTACCCTTTGGAGCCCGTTAGAATTACCCTTTGGAGCCCTTTATAATTACACTTTGGAGCCCTTTAGAATTACCCTTTGGAGCCCTTTATAATTACCCTTTGGAGCCCTTTAGAATTACCCTTTGGAGCCCTTTAGAATTACCCTTTGGAGGCCGTTAGAATTACCCTTTGGAGCCCTTTATAATTACCCTTTGGAGCCCTTTAGAATTACCCTTTGGAGCCCTTTATAATTACCCTTTGGAGCCCTTTAGAATTACCCTTTGGAGCCCTTTAGAATTACCCTTTGGAGCCCTTTACAATTACCCTTTGGAGCCCTTTACAATTACCCTTTGGAGCCCTTTACAATTACCCTTTGGAGCCCTTTAGAATTACCCTTTGGAGCCCTTTCGAATTACCCTTTGGAGCCCTTCCGAATTACCCTATGGAGCCCTTTCGAATTACCCTTTGGAGCCCTTTCGAATTACCCTTTGGAGCCCTTTCGAATTACCCTTTGGAGCCCTTTCGAATTACCCTTTGGAGCCCTTTCGAATTACCCTTTGGAGCCCTTTCGAATTACCCTTTGGAGCCCTTTCGAATTACCCTTTGGAGCCCTTTCGAATTACCCTTTGGAGCCCTTTCGCATTACCCTTTGGAGCCCTTTCACATTACCCTTTGGAGCCCATTATAATTACCCTTTGGAGCCCTTTATAATTACCCTTTAGAGCCCTTTATAATTACCCTTTGGAGCCCTTTAGAATTACCCTCTAGAACCCTTTAGAATTACCCTCTAGAACCCTTTAGAATTACCCTTTGGAGCCCGTTAGAATTACCCTTTGGAGCCCGTTAGAATGACCCTTTGGAGCCCGTTAGAATGACCCTTTGGAGCCCGTTAGAATGACCCTTTGGAGCCCGTTAGAATGACCCTTTGGAGCCCGTTAGAATGACCCTTTGGAGCCCGTTAGAATGACCCTTTGGAGCCCGTTAGAATTACCCTTTGGAGCCCGTTAGAATTACCCTTTGGAGCCCGTTAGAATTACCCTTTGGATACCGTTAGAATTACCCTTTGGAGCCCGTTAGAATTACCCTTTGGAGCCCGTTAGAATGGCCCTTTGGAGCCCGTTAGAATGACCCTTTGGAGCCCGTTAGAATGACCCTTTGGAGCCCGTTAGAATTACCCTTTGGAGCCCGTTAGAATTACCCTTTGGAGCCCGTTAGAATTACCCTTTGGAGCCCGTTAGAATTACCCTTTGGAGCCCGTTAGAATTACCCTTTGGAGCCCGTTAGAATTACCCTTTGGAGCCCGTTAGAATTACCCTTTGGAGCCCGTTAGAATTACCCTTTGGAGCCCGTTAGAATTACCCTTTGGAGCCCGTTAGAATTACCCTTTGGAGCCCGTTAGAATTACCCTTTGGAGCCCGTTAGAATTACCCTTTGGAGCCCGTTAGAATTACCCTTTGGAGCCCGTTAGAATTACCCTTTGGAGCCCGTTAGAATTACCCTTTGGAGCCCGTTAGAATTACCCTTTGGAGCCCTTTCGAATTACCCTTTGGAGCCCTTTCGAATTACCCTTTGGAGCCCTTTCGAATTACCCTTTGGAGCCCTTTCGAATTACCCTTTGGAGCCCTTTCGAATTACCCTATGGAGCCCTTCAGAATTACCCTTTGGAGCCCTTCAGAATTACCCTTTGGAGCCCTTCAGAATTACCCTTTGGAGCCCATTATAATTACCCTTTGGAGCCCTTTATAATTACCCTTTGGAGCCCTTTATAATTACCCTTTGGAGCCCTTTATAATTACCCTTTGGAGCCCTTTATAATTACCCTTTGGAGCCCTTTATAATTACCCTTTGGAGCCCTTTTGAATTACCCTTTGGAGCCCTTTTGAATTACCCTTTGGAGCTCTTCAGAATTGCCCTTTAGAACCCTTTGGAATTACCCTCTGGAACCCTTTGGAATTACCCGCTGGAACCCTTTGGAATTACCCTCTGGAACCCTTTGGAATTGCACTTTAGAATAACCCTCTAGAACCCTTTAGAATTACTCTTTATAACCCTTTCTTTAGAACTCTTTAGAATTACCCTTTAGAACTGTTTAGAATTACCCTTTGAAGTACTTTAGAATTGCCCTCTGGATCCCTTTGGAATTACCCTTTGGAATTACCCTCTAGAACCCTTTGGAATTACCCTTTGGAATTACCCTCTGGGACCCTTCGGAATTACCCTCTAGAACCCTTTGGAAGTACCCTTTGGAGCCCTTTTGAATTACCCTCGAGAACCCTTTTGAATTACCCTCGAGAACCCTTTTGAATTACCCTCGAGAACCCTTTAGAATTACCCTCTAGAACCCTTTGGAAGTACCCTTTAATAATAATAATAATTCATTTATTTTGTATAGCGCTTTTCCAGAAGCCCAAAGGCGCTTTGACAGAGTGGAAAACATAATGCATAACAATACATGAAAACAACAATTGCAAAAAGACAAGAATCAATAGGGAAATATTTAAAGCAAAAGGAGGGAGAAGGAGAAGAGATAGTCAGGGGTTAAATGCTGTGGGTTGAATGTTGAATGCAGTGTTGAACAGGTGGGTCTTTAGTGATGTTTTGAATGTGGTGAGTGAGGAGGAGTCTTTGATGGTGTGAGGTAGTGAGTTCCAGAGGGTGGGAGCAGCGATGGAGAAGGCCCTGTCCCCCCAGGATCTGAATTTGGTCCGGATGGAGGGGGTCAGGAGGTTGGTACCAGCAGAGCGGAGGTTGCGGGTGGGAGCGTGTCTGGAGAGGAGGTCAGCCAGGTAGGATGGGGCCAGGTTATGGAGGGCTTTGTATGTCAAGAGGAGGATTTTGTACTGGATTCTCTGGGGGATGGGGAGCCAGTGAAGCTTGTAAAGGACGGGGGTGATGTGGTCACGGGTCCGGGAATGGGTGAGTTGACGGGCAGCGGAGTTCTTGTGGAGCCCTTTTGAATTACCCTCGAGAACCCTTTTGAATTACCCTCGAGAACCCTTTAGAATTACCCTCTAGAACCCTTTAGAATTACCCTCTAGAACTCTTTAGAATTACCCTCTAGAACCCTTTAGAATTACCCCCTAGAACTCTTTAGAATTACTCTTTAGAACCCTTTCTTTAGAATTCTTTGGAATTACCGTTTGGAACTGTTTAGAATTACCCTTTAGAAACCTTTGACATGACACTTTAGAACCCTTTAGCACGTCCGTCCGACCCGTAATAATTACCATTTTGAACCCATTTAATAGAATTATCGTTTAGAAACCTCTGGCAATCCACTTTAGAACCCTTTAGAATTAAAGACGGTGGGTTGGAAAGGTTCCTCCCCTTCATTTTTGACTGACGGAACCTCTGACAGTTTGACGAAGATCATCAATCAGTTCGACCATCTGAGGAAAAATGGTGCCAGGGACAAACTCTGTACGTTACGGTTTTATCGGTTGGTTAAGAAGCGCTAAATAGTAAATGGACGGACATTTTAAACGTTCTCCGATTGAACGTTGAAAACACTTGTTTTGTCGTTTGTGGAACAAATACAATTTTTCACACCGAGTTGTAAATGTAGACGTCATCATTAATTTTTCATTGACGACTTTTCTTAGTGACGTTTTAATTTTTGAGCTATCCTGCATGCACAAAATAGTTCTGTATGCTGATGGCGCATATATTTATTTCGTCCGTAAATGTGGTGGAAACATTTGACGACCTTGCTTGCGTACGACCAACGAACGGGTTTTGCAATATTTTTGGGAAATCGGCCCGGCCCTGTTTTCTTTCAGATGAACATTCATAGAGAATTTCCGTAAGTAAGTGCGATATTTATTTACTTATTTATTTGCCGTCCCCAAATTTTGGCGCGAATTTGCCGTAGTTGCACCAGCCCTGGGGCAGGAGCGCAGGACTATATCCATTGACGCATTCACTTTACATTCTACTCTCTCGTTCCTCATACTTTCCAAATAATTTTTTTTGTAAATGCCAAGAATCGTAAAAGAAAAACTCCTCTGATTTGTTCTGTAGTCTCCACCATGGCGGTGTAGTTTGTATGAAATATCTTGTGGAAATTGTTTTTTTTTAAAGCACCTTCAAATCGACGTCACATTCAAGATGGCGTCGCCGCTTCCTGGCAGTAAGATTTTCACAATTATCTGCTTATCTTGTTATTCATTCAAAGCATTTTAGCGAAGTACTTTTACTTTCAAATGGTTATGTTGTAGTACGAAGTCTGTGCGATGCTGAAGTATGACGTGGAATTTCCATTATTCTTCAAGTTCTCATGTCGTCGTGATCCGTTTTGCTTTTGGTCTTTTTTTTTTTTTTACAATATTTTTATTTCCTCCCTTTTGTGCATGCTTTGGAAGGAGTAAGGAATAAATAATTGCATTATACTTGTAATTTTTTTTTTTACCGACCTCGTTCCATTGGATCCTGCATGCAGAAAAACAATCGGCGTACGCTGATGGCGCATATATTTATTACGTCCGCAAATTTGACCTTTCCCCCTCCACCCCCCCCTCCCCCCCATCCCCCCCTTCCCCCCCCCCTCTTCCCCGAGGATGTTTCAAAATACCTTTTTTATTCCCTCTTGCTCCTCTTTATGATAAAACTTCCCACCCCCCCCCCCTCCCCACTGCTCTCAGACTCCCTTACCCTCCTCCTCTTACTTTGAAATCCCTCTTAATTTTTGTCCCCCGTCGCACCGCGGAGCGAAAGGGGGACTATAGTTTTCCCGTCCGTCCGTGCGTGCGTAAGCGAAGGACCGAATTCTAATTTGGTGTGTGGGTGTATCTACGCATAAGGAAGAACACTATTGAAAATTGGGTCGCCACGTCAAAATCCAAGATGGCCGCCGCCATGTATGTCTGAACCTTGTGAGCGGAATATCTTGAAAATAAGCGAAGTACCAACTTCTAATCTGGTGTGTGGGTGTGTCTGCGCATAAGGAAGAACGCTATTGAAAATTGGGTCGCCACGTCAAAATCCAAGATGGCCGCCACCATATATGTCAACCTTGCGAGCGGAATATCTTGAAAAATAAGCGAAGTACTAACTTCTAATCTGGTGTGTGGGTGTACCTAGGCATAAAGAAGAACGCTATTGAAAATTGGGTTGTCATGTCAAAATCCAAGATGGCCACCACCATATATGTCTGAACCTTGTGATCGGATTATCTTGAAAAATAAACGAACTACTAACTTCTAATCTGGTGTGTGGGTGTGTCTCCAACCCACTCGCAAATATTTATCGACTCTTCCATGTTTTCTGCATCTTCCACTTTGTCAACTCACATCACTTCACCAACGGGGGACCTTGGCGTAACGCTTGTCTTCTCTCAATTTGACGTCTTCCCGAAACCCTGCTCTGTGTATATGTGCATACGTAATAGATCGATGGCCTTTAACGATACATTTGTGGACAATTTTCAACACTGCAAGAGACACGGTGATAGAGGTGTGTGTGTGTGTGTGTGTGTGTGTGTGTGTGTGTGTGTGTGTGTGTGTGTGTGTGTGTGTGTGTGTGTGTATGTATGTGTGTGTGTGTGTGTGTGTGTGTGTGTGTGTGTGTGTGTGTGTGTGTGTGTGTGTGTGTGTGTGTGTTTCTGGTGTGTGTGTGTGTGTTTCTGGTGTGTGTGTGTTTCTGGTGTGTGTGTGTGTGTTTCTGGTGTGTGTGTGTGTGTTTCTGGTGTGTGTGTGTGTTTCTGGTGTGTGTGTGTGTGTTTCTGGTGTGTGTGTGTGTGTGTTTCTGGTGTGTGTGTTTCTGGTGTGTGTGTTTCTGGTGTGTGTGTTTCTGGTGTGTGTGTGTTTCTGGTGTGTGTGTGTTTCTGGTGTGTGTGTGTTTCTGGTGTGTGTGTGTTTCTGGTGTGTGTGTGTTGTGTGCGTGTTTTTCTGTTGTGTGCGTGTTTTTCTGTTGTGTGCGTGTTTTTCTGTTGTGTGCGTGTTTTTCTGTTTGTGTGTTTTTCTGTTGTGTGTGTGTGTTTTTCTGTTGTGTGTGTGTGTGTTTTTCTGTTGTGTGTGTGTGTGTGTTTTTCTGTTGTGTGTGTGTGTGTGTTTTTCTGTTGTGTGTGTGTGTGTGTGTGTGTGTGTGTGTGTGTGTGTGTGTGTGTGTGTGTGTGTGTGTGTGTGTGTGTGTGTGTGTGTGTGTGTGTGTGTGTGTGTGTGTTTTTTTCTGTTTGTGTGTGTGTGTGTGTGTGTGTGTTTTTCTGTTGTGTGTGTGTGTGTGTGTGTTTTTCTGTTGTGTGTGTGTGTGTGTTTTTCTGGTGTGTGTGTGTGTGTGTGTGTGTGTGTGTGTGTGTGTGTGTGTTTTTCTGTTGTGTGTGTGTGTGTGTGTGTGTGTGTGTGTGTGTGTGTGTGTGTTTTTTCTGTTGTGTGTGTTTTTTTTCTGTTGTGTGTGTGTGTGTGTGTGTTTTTTTTTTCTGTTGTGTGTGTGTGTGTGTGTGTTTTTCTGTTGTGTGTGTGTGTGTGTGTGTGTGTGTGTGTGTGTGTGTGTGTGTGTGTTTTTCTGTTGTGTGTGTGTGTGTGTGTGTTTTTTTCTGTTGTGTGTGTGTGTGTGTGTGTGTGTGTGTGTGTGTGTGTGTGTGTGTGTGTGTGTGTGTTTTTGTATTTCTGTTGTGTGTGTGTGTGTGTTTTTCTGTTTGTGTGTGTGTGTTTTTCTGTTGTGTGTGTCTTTCTGTTGTGTGTGTGTGTTTTTCTGTTGTGTGTGTGTGTTTTTCTGTTTGTGTGTGTGTTTTTCAATTGTGTGTGTGTGTGTGTTTTTCTGTTGTGTGTGTGTGTGTGTTTTTCTGTTGTGTGTGTTTTCTGTGTGTTGCGCTGCTGAAAGTGATCAACTGGTGTGACAATGTGCCAATGTATTTACGCTAAAGGTGACTTGAGCCTTAAAAGAACTACAATTATGTGAGTTTTTTTGTTTATCTTCATTGTTCCAATGGTGTTGGTTGTCCTTGTGTTTTTTTTTTTTAACCAATCAGAGCATAAAGCGCAGAATGCGTGTCCCACGGAACCCTGGTCTACAAGAGAGAAACTGTGCCTTGCGTCATCTGTGCAACGCAGTGGAAATCAGAACTGGTAAGGGTGGAATTATCCCTTATCCACTTTTAATAACTGGGTTGGGAAAATGATTTTGCCATGAGCATGACGAGCGTGATTGAAAAGTAAACTTGTATATTAGGCTTGGGGCTTTTGTATACAGAATCGAGGCTCGTGAAAGAGCTAACATTTATCACACAAAAAAATCAAACGGACACACAAAGTATATAATAAGGGGAACGGTAGACAAGATGGGGAGAGAAGGGGAAGCACACAAACACAACATTTGAGAGTAGGGACATCGGGAGATCTGTGGGAGTGAGAGAGCTTGGGGGTAGGAGGCATGGGAAGGGGGGGGGGGAGGGGTGGGAGAAGTATAAAACACAAGGACACTACAAGGACTTCCAGGAAAGAAGTTGGTATTTCAAAGAGGTGGATCTGGGGTGAAATTAGCGGGGGTAGAAAAGATCAAGGTTTTGGATGGGGGAAGATAAGAGATCGTGGTGAACAGCTGTTTTAAAGACCTGGAGGGAGGAGTGGGATTGAAGAGAGTGAGGGAGTTTGTTTCAGAGGCGGGAGAAAAGAGGAATCGAGGAGTGAAGGTGAGCAGAGAGTCTTGATTTTGTCAGTTTTACCATAAGAGGGTTGCAGGCGGATCTTGTGTGACCTGTAGGAATATTTGGGGGAGCGAGGCCGGAGAGGAGTCGGTAGAAGACAGAAAGACCAACAACCTGCCTGCGGTGAGTGAGTGAAAGGCCCTCGGAGTTAGCTTCATTGCGGGAGATTCCAATGATTCTGAAAGCTTTGGTTTCAACAGCGTGAAGCCGAGCTAGGTGTGAGGCAGGAGCACCGGCTCAGAGGGGAGAACAGTATTCCATTGAGCTGCGGATGAAAGCCTTGTATGTGAAGAGGCGCTCAGGTGTGCCAAGGAAGGACTTCAAACGACTGAGGATGCCCAGGCAGCGACTGGCTTTGGAGGCCAGATTTGAAATGTGGTTTTCCCAGGAAAGATCATGGCAGATAGTGAGATCCAAAAGCTTGACTGACAGAACTTCTTGGAGAGGATTGTTCAGAAAGTGAATGGGAGGGTTGTCCAGTCGGTCTTTTCGGAGAGACGTAGTAAGAGTGTGACATTTGTTTAGTCTAATTTTGTTTAGACATTTTGACCAGTCTAATTTTGTCCAGGTCTGCAGAGATTGAGGAGGCTGCAGACTGCCGATCTGAGGGATGAGGAATGGAGCGGCAGAGAGTGGAGTCATCAGCAAAGAGATAAAGAGGATTTTCAAGAGAGACGGAGAGATCATTGATGAAGACTAGAAAAAGCACAGGGCCCAGAACACTGCCTTGGGGAACTCCAGCCTGAACAGGAAGGGGAGATGAGAGAAACCCATTCAGGGCCACATGTTGACTACGACTAGAGAGGAAGTCCGCAAGCCATGCGTGGAGATTTCCATTGATACCATAGGAGGAGAGTTTCGTGAGTCGAGCGGGGTGCCAGACCGTATCGAAGGCACGTGATATGTCAAGGGAGACAGCTCTAATTTCCTGTTTGGCATTGAGGACCTCCATCCATTGTTGAGACAGCAGAAGCAGCATGTCCAGAGTAGAGTGACCTGGTCTGAAATCAAATTGATGATCGGAGATCAAGCCTTTGGAGAAGAGGAAAGATTTGATATCCGAAGCAATGATGGATTCCATGACTCTGCTGATAATTGGGAGAAGGCTGATTGGTCTGTAGTTGCAAGGATCTCTTTTTGCATCTTTTTTTTGTGTAAAGCGGTGTTGTTGGCTGATTTCCAAGCTGATGACAGATGACCTTGAACAAAAGAGAGGGTGAAGAGAACAGAGAGAGGGAGTGAAAGAGCGGCATAACAAGATTTTAGGACCTGTGGGCTGATGCCGTCTGGTCCAGTTGCAGAATCAGAGTCGAGGTTTGATATCAACTTCTCCACCTTGTCAGGAGAGAAGGACACAGACTCCAGGAGCAGTTGGGTTCGACTGGGTAAGGTGGGAACAGGGAGAGATGGGTTTGGGACACAAGATTTTGAGGCAAACACAGAGTTGAGGCATTCAGCTTTTTCACGTGTTGAGTCAGCTGTGTAGCCGTTTGAGGTAAGGGAGGGGATGTAGGGGGAACAAACACCAGAAACAGATTTGACCAGACGCCACCAGGATTTGGAAGAGGGAGACAGGTTTGAGAGTTCGGTCTTGAGATATTGTTTCCTTGCTCTCTTGAGGGTGGACACACACTTGTTTTTCGGGCTTAGTGAAAGGAAATGAGATTTCCTTCCGTTGGATTTGCTTTCCAGGAGGCGAAGGCAAGTTGTTTCTGGGCAACTGCCTCACCACAAGATTCCATGTACCATGGACGGGAGGAAGAGTATGACAACTGAACACGAGATGGGATAAATTTGTGCATGAGAGAGCAATTTACTTTGGAAGAATTCCCAGGATGAGTTTATGTCAGAGGCAGTAGAGATGGGAGACCAGTCCAGATGATTGATGTCTCCTTGAAGACCGTGCCAGTTGGCCTGAGTGAAATGTCAGACTCGTCGACGCTGAGGAGGCTCTCTGAGAATGGTCAGAGAGATGTCCACGTTGACAAGCACATGATCATATGAGCTGATTGGAGCAGAAGAAGAGCAGCAGACATTTGCAGGGAAGTTAGTCATAACCAAGTCTAGAAGAGAAGATGCTCCGTTGACTGAGATCCGGGTCGGGAAATTGACATATTGTGTCGGTCCCAGTGAGTCGCAGAAGTCCTTTGCTGAGGAGCCATGGCTGGTGAGAGAGGTACCCACACCCAGCCAACTGGCATGGTGACAATTGAAATCACCACATATGAGGAAGAGAGAGTTGGGATGAGTCGATAGAAGTTGCTCCATATTATCAGACAGCGAGATGTAGATGGAGTCATCACTGTTTGGTGGATGGTACAACACACATATGAACAAAAGGTGGGAGCGAAGGGGAAGCCGTAGCCAGAGGTACTCCTGCGGGTGAGGTGGAGAGAGGGCAGTGCAGGGCGAGTGAGGAAGAGAGTTTTTAATAAAGATAGCAACCCCACCTCCATGACGAGGCTCAGGTCTATCATACCGGAGGAGGTAGTAACCCTGGAGAGATATTAAGGAATCAGAGACATCATGAAGGAGGAAAGTTTCTGTTAAGCAGATCAAGTCTGGATTGTCAGAAGCAACCTGAATGGAGAGATCAATCAGGTTTGAGCGAAGGCCCCGGATGTTTGAGGTCCATACTGTTGATGAAGAGGAAGGGGGAGCATCGGATACAGAACAGGGGAGAGGAGGGGTAGGGTAAGATGTGGAAGAGGTAGGGAGAGCTGTTGAAGGTGTCAGAGATTTCAGCATAGCTAGGAGAAAGGGAAGGATGGCATGGACAAAAGGTTTGATGGTGATTGGGTGAGGCACAGTGAGGTGTTATTTGGGGGGGGGAGGGGAGCGAGGAAGAAGGTTGGGGGAGATGGATGTGAGAGTTGGAAGGTGAAAAAAGTGGGGAAGCTGCTTTGAGGAGGAGGGGTGAGAGGGGGGAGATGGAGAAAAAGTGAGGGTGGGAGATTTGAAGGGGGGGGGATTTGAAGGGGGGGGGGGGATTTGAAATGGATGGGGGAGATTTGTAGGTGAGGGGAGAGTTTAGGAGGAGAGGGGCGAGGGGGAGTTGAGGATGGAAGGGGAAAGGGGGGAGATTTGAAAGGGATTGGTGATGGGGAAGATTTTGAGGGGAGGGGTGAGTTTGGATTTTAGAAAGTGTTGTACGATTAATGGGAAACGAACATTTATTGCAAAATGAGTTTCTTGTGATCTTCGAGTCAGATACATTTGAGGACGCTGGAGGGGGTGGGGGGGGGGGGGTAGGGAGGTTGGAGTGCAGGTGAGTTTAGGGAATGTAGGAAAGAGGAACTGTGGGAGATGGAATTTTTTTTTGGAATGAATAGATTTGGTGAGCAAGTCGAAAGCAACCTTTTAAAGAAGAAGAAGACAAAAGTGTTATAATATACGACAGAATATAGCACTTCAGGGGATAGTTTAAACATTTTTAAATTGAACAGTGAAAACTATCTGCGGACATGGAGGGTGAAACACGTGGTCGAAGAACGAACGAATAAGAACAAAGAAGGAAATGTTTTTTTTTTTTTTGAGTTAAGATTTTAAACAAGGAAGTATGGGGTGAAAAGACTGGGAAAAGCTGAGAACGAAAGTAAATGGACCACAATCGACCGCTGTGAGAAAACAAAGCCTCAAGGTAGGAAACGAGGTACGAGCCCGCAAAAAATGCGGCACGAAATAACCGACGATTTTTTATACAGGTATGAAAGATTAACACCGAGAATCTTCCTCGGGACACACTATAGGTACACACACCGAAAGATAAATACAGTTTCGACAAAAATGCAATTGTGAACAATTACTTAACTTCGAAAACGTGGAGAACATGTACAGCTTCGAAAAAAATGTGCCGTCACCGGCAAGATCTTGCGAGATCTCCCACAGTGAAGTGTTATTTGAAGGGGGGGGGGGGGGGGGGCAGAGCGAGGCAGAAGGTTGGGGGAGATCAAGGTGAGAGTTGGAAGGGGGAAGAAGTGGGGTTGACTCTTTGAGGAGGAGGGGTGAGGGGGGAAATGGAGAAAAAATGAGGGTGGGGGGAGTTTATGGGGGGAGGGGTTAGGGGGGAGTTTAGGAGGGAAGGGGCAAGGGGTGTGGGATTTGAAAGGGATGGGAAATGGGGGAGATTTGGAGGGGAGGGGTTAGGGTGGAGATTTGGAGGTGAGGGCGGAGTTTAGGAGGGGAGGGGTGGGGGGGTTAGGAGGGGAGGGGCGAGGGGGGTTAGGAGGGGAGGGGCGAGGGGGGTTAGGAGGGGAGGGGCGAGAGGGGTTAGGAGGGGAGGGGGGTTAGGAGGGGAGGGGCGAGGGGGGTTGGGAGGGGCGAGGGGGAGTCTAGGAGGGGTGTGGGGGGAGTTTTGGAGGGAAGGGGCAAGGGAGAGATTTGAAAGGGATGGGTGATGGGGAAGATTTGGAGGGGAAGGGTGAGTTTGGATTCTAGAAAGTGTTGTACGGTTAATGGGAAATGAACATTTATTGCAAAATGAGTTTCTTGTGACCTTCGAGTCAGAGATACGTTTAAGGACGCTGGAGTGGGGGGTGGAGTGCCGGTGAGTTTCGGGAATGTAGGAAAGAGGAACTGCAAGAGATGGAATTTTTTTTTGGAATGAATAGATTTTGTTGGCAAGTCGAAAGCAACCTTTAAAAAAAGAAAAAGGTGTTATAATATATGACAATACATCACTTCAGGGGAAAGTTTAAACATTTTAAAATTGAACAGTGAAAACTATCTGTTGAAATGGGGGTGAAACATGTGGTCGAAGAACGAACGAATGAATAAGAACAAAGAAGGAAATGTTTTTTTTTTTTAGTTAACATTTTAATCTAGGAAGTATGGGGTGAAAAGACTGGGAAAAACTGAGAGAACGAAAGTAATTGGACCACAATCGACCGCTGAGAGAAAAAAAGCCTCAAGGTAGGAAACAAGGTACGAGGCCGCAAAAAACGCGGCACGAAATAACCGACGATTTTTTATACAGGTATGAAAGATTTACACCGATAATCTTCCTTGGGACACACTATAGGTACACACACCGAAAGATAAATACAGTTTCGACAAAAATACAATTGTGAACAATTACTTAACTTCGAAAGCGTGAAGAGCATGTGCAGCTTCGAAAAACCGTGCCCTCGCCGACAAGATCTCACGAGATCTCCCTGCATCCCTGTTTGACACGAGATCCCTGTTTGACTGCAATGACACACACACACGCACACATTGTTCCCTGCTACATTTCAAATGTGTATATGCAATAACGCATCACCCACAGACTTCAGTACAGAGCACAGTATACACACCCAAACACACACAATATGAAATGCAACAAACAGAACCAGAATCGATTGGTTATGGAATTGAGATGACAGCTGAGAATCGGAGTCGGTTCTCACATGTAGAGAACCGCCCAAGCCTATTGTAGATTGGTAGATTCGACCATGATATGGTGGTGCAGGTTACTTATTTTTGAATGGAAGACAAAAAGTTCGAGTTGGAATTAAGTTCTTGCACATAAACATTCTCACTGCCGTTTCGCTTGTGTGCAGGGCCTCTGTTATTCGTGCCATTAAGCCCTATGCTGAGCCTGGCAGGCCTGCTGGTTGGTTCTCTCAAAAGGTAGTCCATAATGAATCAATATTGTTTGTATGACAACACATTTCAATTTGGGGTAATAGTGGTGAGAAAAGAATTGGAAATTTGAAGTGCTTTTTGTGCGTTGATTTATTTTCTTCCTTTGCAGCATTGTGCGTCACAGTATTCGCAGCTTTTGGAAAATACTGAGATGCCAAAGTGAGTAGAATGATGTTTGTTAGTTTTTCATTATCCCCACGATGAAAAAAAAAATGGGGGTATATTTTAATGTGGTCTGTCTGCATGTTACACTATGTCCTCCTAAACTGCTGTGCAGGAATTCACCAAACTTGGTAGTTATGATCACCACATGGCAAGAAGGTGCAAGAGCAGTATCATTTTTTTTTTGCTCTGCCCCCTGAGGTGGGGTCAAATGGTCAAGTTCCAAAAATTTCAATTACAAGAACATTTTTAAACGTTTTTTGATGGAACTTTGTATATCCAATGAACATTGGGCAACACATAAAATATGTAACCGCCAGGATTTTGGACTTCATCCCAATTTCTTGCTCCTTGGGGTGGGGTCACAGAAGTCAAAAAAGGGAAAAAAATTTTTGACTCAAAATGTGATGTGTCATTCCTGCTGGACCGTTTTGCCATCTTTCAACTTTGCTTTACGTTAGGTGGTGTGAGGATTTGCAATGGCTGGACGTCAACTCTGGTCTAGTTACCTCCGTCACCAATGTTTTCACCCTTGTTTGTTTGGCTGTCTGTCTGTGAGCAGGATATCTCAAAGTTGTGGCCGGATTGAGACGGAACTTGGTCGACAGATTGGGTTTGTGACAAGGACTAATTGCTTAAATTTTGTTGAATATCCAATTTCGGAGACGATAATTTTTTTTTAAAGTGATTCTTCACCTTTGGGAGATGGGGCCAAAATGATATCGCATAATATTTCAAAAAAGTTGTGGATGAGTTGTGACAAAACTAGGTTGATGACTTTGGTGACAGGAACAAGCCGATATAGATTTTGGTGCAGGTTCGGAACCAGATACGGCCTATCGGTGGGATAGAAAATGCAAACTGCTCAGCCTGGTGGAGGTAGCTCTATTTTTTTTTTTTTTTTTTTTTGTATACTGAATCGAGGCTCGTGAAAGAGCTAACATTTATTTCACAAACAAATCAACCAGACAAACAAAACATACAAAAAGAGGGAGCGGAAGACAAGATGGGGAGAGGAGGGGAAGCACACAAACACAACACCTGAGAGCAGGGAGAAGCGCGGGAGGGAGAGGGCCTTGGGGGAGGAGGCGTGGGAAGGGGGGGGGGGGGGAGAGGTATAAAACACAAGGAGACCAAGGACTTCCAGGACAGAAGTTGGTATTTCAAAAAAGTGTAGGATTTGGGGTGAAATTAGCAGGGGTAGAAGATCAAGGTTTTGGATGGGGGAAGATAAGAGATGGTGGTGAACAGCTGTTTTAAAGACCTGGAGGGTGGAGTGGGATTGAAGAGAGTGAGGGAGTTTGTTCCAGAGGCGGGAGAAAAGAGGAATGAAGGAGTGAAGGTGAGCAGAAAGTCTTGATTTTGGCAGTTTAACCATAAGAGGGTTGCAGGCAGATCTTGTGCGACCTGTAGGAATATTTGGGGGACAGAGCCCAGAGAGAGTTGGGGGGGGGGGGCAAGGCCAGAGAGGAGTCGGGAGAAGACGGAAAGACCACCAACCTGCCTGCGGTGAGTGAGTGAAAGGGCCTTGGAGTTATCTTCATCGCCGGAGATTCCAATGATTCTGAACGCTTTGGTTTCAACAGCGTGAAGACGAGCTAGGTGTGAGGCAGGAGCACCAGCCCAGAGGGGAGAGCAGTATTCCATTGAGCTGTGGATGAAAGCCTTGTATGTGTTGAGGAGCTCAGGTGTGCCAATGAAGGACTTCGCACGACAGAGGATGCCCAGTCGGCGACTGGCTTTGGAGGCCAGATTTGAAATGTGGTTTTCCCAGGAAAGATCATGGCAGATAGTGAGACCGAAAAGCTTGAGTGACAGAACCTCTTGGAGAGGATTATTCAGAAAGTGGATGGGAGGGTTGTCCAGTCGGTCTTTACGGAGAGACAACGTAAGAGTGTGAGATTTGTCAGGATTGAAAGACATGTTCCACTTGTTTGCCCAGTCTGTGATTTTGACCAGGTCTGCAGAGAGTGAGGAGGATGCAGACTGCCGATCTGAGGGATGAGGAATGGAGCGACAGAGAGTAGAGTCGTCAGCAAAGAGATAGAGAGGATTTTCAAGCGAGTCAGAGAGATCATTGATGAAGACCAGAAAAAGCACAGGGCCCAGGACACTGCCTTGGGGAACTCCAGCCTGAACTGGAAGAGGAGATGAGAGAAACCCATTCAGGGCCACACGTTGACTACGACTAGAGAGGAAGTCCGCCAGCCATGCGTGGAGATTTCCATGGATACCAAAGGAGGAGAGTTTGGTGAGCAGAGCGGGGTGCCAGACCGTATCGAAGGCACGTGATATGTCAAGGGAGACAGCTCTAATTTCCTGTTTGGCATTGAGGACCTCCATCCATTGTTGAGAAAGCAGAAGCAGCATGTCCAGAGTAGAGTTACCAGGTCTGAAACCAAATTGATGGTCAGAGATCAAGCCATTGGAGAAGAGGAAAGATTTCATATCTGAAGCAATGTTGGATTCCAAGACTTTGCTGATAATTGGGAAAAGGCTGATTGGTCTGTAGTTGCTAGGATCTGTTTTTGCACCTTTTTTGTGCAAAGCGGTGATGTTGGCTGATTTCCAAGCAGATGGCAGATGACCTTGAGCAAAAGAGAGGGTGAAGAGAACAGAGAGGGAGTGAAAGAGCGGAAGAACATGATTTTAGGACCCGTGGGCTGATGCTGTCAGGACCAGTTGCAGAATCAGAGTCGAGGGTTGACAGAAACTTTTCCACCTTGTCAGGAGGAAAGTACACAGAGTCCAGGAGCAGCTGGGTACGACTGGGTACGGTGGGTACAGAGAGGGATTGGTTTGGGACACAAGATTTAGAGGCAAACGCAGAGTTGAGGCATTCAGCTTTTTCACGTGCGGAGTCAGCCGTGTAGCCGTTTGAGGTGAGGGAGGGTATGGAGGGGGAACAAACACCAGAAACAGATTTCACCAGACGCCACCAGGATTTGGAAGAGGGAGACAGATAAGAGAGTTCGGTCTTGAGAACAGAGAGATATAGTTTCCTGGCTCTCCTGAGGGTGGACACACACTTGTTTCGGGCTTTGTGAAAGGAAATGAGATTTCCTTCCGTTGGATTTGCTTTCCAGGAGACGAAAGCAAGTTGTTTCTGGGTAACAGCCTCACCACAAGATTCCGTGTACCATGGACGGGAGGAAGGGTATGACAACTGAAGACGAGATGGGATAAATCTGTGCATGAGAGAGAGCAATTTACTTTGGAAGAATTCCCAGGATGAGTTGATGTCAGAGGTGGTAGAGATGGGAGACCAGTCCAGATGATTGATGGCTGCTTGAAGACCGTGCCAGTTGGCCTGAGTGAAATGCCAGACTCGTCGACGCTGAGGAGGCTCTCTGAGAATGGTCAGAGAGATGTCCACTTTGACAAGCACATGATCCAAGTGCTGTTCTAGTTAGGTCATCTGCTTAAAGAGATGTACTTATAAAATGGGTCGTGATGTCTGCCTGCCTGGTCTTCCACCTGCCCGTCAGCCCGTCCGTTAACTTTTTGCTATTTTTATTACTCTTCCATTATCACCCACCGTCGGATTGTTCTGAAAGTAGACACATGAATGAGACAGTATCACGCACAATTGCTCGAGCTTGGATTTTTTTTTTCGGTTTTAGTGGCTTCCAAGTTGGGTGGGTGGGGGGAGGGGGTGCGAGAGAGGGTTAACCCCAAAACTTCAGATCCCTACTCGTCTCTTATTTCCCAACCGATTGCTCTGAAACCTGATACAGCCCTTCTACTAGATGGCCCACATTATCGCTCAGCCTTAGATTTTTCGATTTCGGATCATGGAGCTCCTGGGGTGGGGTGGGAGGGGGGAGAGGGTGGTTAGCCCCAGAAACATCGGATCCCTACTTGTATCTTATTTACCAACCGATTGCTCTGAAACCCGACACATCCCTTTTACCCAATGGTCCGCAGGATCACTCGGTCTTAGATGTTTCGATTTTGTAAAGGGGTGGGGGGTTTGGAGGGGGGGGGGGGGACGGTGTTCAGGTGGGTCTTCCATTAGCCCTTAAATCAGCAGTGGTGTGTGAACTACAACCTCGGGAGATGACCCTCAGCCCACTCAGGGCTATTTTTGTATTTTGTGCAGACGATGCCGTGTGCAAACCTGTGTTTTTCAGGCGCAAACGTGGGGAACATGGAGAGGTTGTTGAGACGGCAGAAGATGTTATTGTTGATAAGCTTAGAAAAGAAAGAATTGAGGAACTCAAGAAAGAGGTCTCAGACCTTGATGACCAATTCAAGTGAGCTTGTTTACACTTGGCTTCTCATTTCCATTCTTTTGACAAACACAACAGTTAACTTAACTGTGAATTTTTTTTTTTTGAACTATGCTCACAAAATCGTTTGTTTCATATGATTGAAACATTGAAGAAAGTGATGACAGGAATAATTCCATTCTACATTTTATTCATACAATGCAGGGCTGTAACATATGAAACAGAGATGTTGGTGACTGGGCAGTTTGATTCCAAACTGCGTGGAATGTGGAACAATGTTTTGTAAGTACTCGCTGACTAGCAATTTTGTGTAACTTTAACCTTTAAACACTTTTGATGTACATGTGATGAAACAAACTGTAATCGGCATATCAAAGCAAAATTTGCATTTTGTATTTTTGTTTCACAGTACATTTCAAATTTATCGGCTTCAACATAACTGCCATTTTTCGTAATACATTGTTCAAACCACATGATAAGTAGTCCAACACATTTTTTGAGCTAATTTGGGTTTTCATTAAGACAGACAAAAAGCGTCGTTGAATGTAAATACATGGGTGAAACTCCTTTCGTATAGCACGGAACTCTGTATTTTTGTATGACCCATATGGAGGTTTTCTGTATTTTCGTCTTCAGAAAATTATGCCGTGATTTAGGGCAATTGTGGTACTATTCCAATATACTGATTCGTTTCTTAACCGGGTAGATTTGTGCAGATGTTATCTGGGTACAAAAGCTTGCAAGCGCAATACCGTTATCAGGGGTTCACCAGGCAAGAGAAAGTCTAACCATGTCGGTTAATACCGAAATAGCGTCCATTGTTGTTATTCCCATTGCTGTTCCCTACTTTGAGTTTCACAGAAAATGCTGAAGCGCCCGCCCTCTTTACATAACATGAAGTAAAGACGTTATTCTGCTGCACACAAATACAAAACCTGATAATGTGTGTTGGTCGCAGTGAAGTTTGTGACCACTTCAATACGAATAAATCTTAACGAGGAACTTTGACACAGGAGGAGGCCATTTTGCCCATCATGCCTGTGCTGCACCACAACCGCGTTAAATAAATCAATGAGGGTCTCGTCTTGGTTTCACTGGAGGGGAGGAGGATGGGGAGGCAGTGTGGATGAGTAGATGAGAAAAGTATGACAGGCACAGGTACTGGAGTATTATATATTCAAACAAAATCGATATAGGGTCATTCCATGTCGATTCACACAATATCCAGATATGACACTGACACCTCAGATTTGTCGGGAAGAAATTTTGAAAATACCTCTTCATGCCAAACAAAGGGATCCCAATATCGCCGAGGGTTTTTTTCGTTATAGCCCCTCAAAGTATGGGTGCCATGCCACTTTTTTGCACTTGTGAATTGCACATGTTTAATTAGCATTTTTGAAGACCCATATCTTCTACAGGGATCAAGCTTAAATTTTTATTTTGTGGTCCACTGGTGTGTACCCTGGTTTAGAATAGGTACACCGTATCCTTGCATGTCGTAAGAGGCGACTAAAAGGTTTGCAAAACACACACACACCGTTTCATAGTTTTAACTATAACTTCTCATTTTTCAAAGCTTGGTGTTGACTTCGTGGTTAGGGTACTGGCTTGGGATCATAGGATCCTGGGTTCGAATCCCGGTCGATCGCTGAATTAACACCAGGGGGGTTGACTCAGCCTGTCATCCTTCCGAGGTCGGCAAATTGCGTACCAGCTTGCTGGGATGAATGATCCCGGTGTGTACCCCAGTTTAGAATAGGTACACCGTATCCCTGCGCATCGTAAGAGGCGACCAAGGGTTGGCGTCAGGAAGGGCATCCGGCCATAAAAACATTGCCTCAAACAGGGAACCATGATTGTCATGGGGGGGCCCGCAAGGCTAACCCCCGCTCTAAGCGGGGAAAAATGGCCTTAAAAAAAAAAACGATCATTCATTCATATTGAAATCTCCTTAATGAGGAAGATATGTTCTTCGAGACTCTGCGGCACCAAGGTTCTCCCAATTACATGTAAAGAATGTAACTACAAAAACTTTATATATATTTACTAATTCAAACTTTTAAATATTATCTCAGAAACAAGCATATCAAATTCATCTTTGTCAACTGCAAAACTCATTTTAACATTATTGTTTTCACAGGACCTGAGTATTCTGCCAGTTGATGCAAGGGTTATCATACCATATTGCAAATTAACACAATAGTAACATGAGTTTTAATAAGTCATGTTAAAACTTCAAACAGGCATGCAATTAAATAAGAAAGTCCTTATTTAATCAATAGGTCACTCAGTAGCTATGACAACCACATCCTTTGTCAACCTGCAAACTCATCTTTTCCCTCATAAGTCAAAATCATATATAAGAGGTATAAACCTATATACTGTATATACCCTTACAAAAGATTTTTACTGAGAAGATATTGGATCAGAGAGCCAGAGATACCTAGCCTACAAGACTGCATGTACGTGGCGGATATTTGGAATAAGTTTATTGGATTTTACACTTTAGACTAACTTTTATCAAACCCTAATAAGCTCTAAGCTTTATTTGATTCAGTGTTTAATTTATCGTTCTTTTGAAAGATTTTTTTTTTTTTTTTTTTTTTTTTTTTTGTATACAAGGTCGAGGCTCGTGAAAGAGCGAACATTAATCACACAGAAAGACAAACCGACACATAAAACATATAACATAGGGAGCGGTAGACAAGATGGGGAGAGAGGGGGTAGGACACAAACACAACATTTGAGAGCAGTGACCGAGAGACATGGAGACATCGAGAGATCTGAGAGAGGGCGAGGGCTTGGGGGGGGGGGGGGGGGGCGTGGGAGGGGGGCGTGGGAAGGGGGCGGTGGGAGAGGTATAAAACATATGGACACTGCCAGGACTTCCAGGAAAGAAGTTGGAATTTCAAACAAGGTGGATCTGGGGTGAATTAGCGGGGGTAGAAAAGATCAAGGTTTTGGATGGGGGAAGATAAGAGATGGTGGTGAACAGCTGTTTTAAAGACCTGGAGGGAGGAGTGGGATTGAAGGGAGTGAGGGAGTTTGTTCCAGAGGCGGGAGAAAAGAGGAATGAAAGAGTGAAGGTGAGCAGAGAGCCGAGATTTCGGCAGTTTAACCATCAGAGGGTTGCTGGCAGATCTTGTGCGACCTGTAGGAATATTTGGGGGACAGAGCACAGAGAGAGCTGGGGGTGCAAGGCCGGAGAGGAGTCGGTAGAAGACAGAAAGACCACCTACCTGCCTGCGGTGAGTGAGTGAAAGGCCCTCAGAGATAGCTTCATCGCGGGAGATTCCAATAATTCTGAAAGCTTTGGTTTCAACAGCGTGAAGCCGAGCTAGGTGTGAGGCAGGAGCACCGGCCCATAGTGGAGAACAGTATTCCATTGAGCTGCGGATGAAAGCCTTGTATGTGGTGAGGAGCTCAGGTGTGCCGAGGAAGGACTTCGCACGACGGAGGATGCCCAGTCGGCGACTGGCTTTGGAGGCCAGCTTGGAAATGTGGTTTTCCCAAGAAAGATCATGGCAGATAGTGAGACCCAAAATCTTGAGCGACAGAACTTCTTGGAGAGGATTGTTGAGAAAGTAGATGGGAGGGTTGTCCAGTCGATCTTTTCGGAGAGACATAGTAAGAGTGTGAGATTTGTCAGGATTGAAAGACGTGTTCCACTTGTTTGACCAGTCTGTGATTTTGTCCAGGTCTTCAGAGAGTGAGGAGGCCGCAGACTGCCGATCTGAGGGAAGAGGAATGGAGCGGCAGAGAGTGGAGTCATCAGCAAAGAGATAGAGAGGATTTTCGAGAGAGTCAGAGAGATCATTGATGAAGACCAGAAAAAGCACGGGGCCCAGAACACTGCCTTGGGGAACTCCAGCCTGAACAGGAAGAGGAGATGAGAGAAACCCATTCAGGGCCACACGTTGACGACGACTAGAGAGGAAGTCCGCCAGCCATGCATGGAGATTTCCATGGATACCAAAGGAGGAGAGTTTGGTGAGCAGAGCGGGGTGCCAGACCGTGTCGAAGGCACGTGATATGTCGAGGGATACAGCTCTAATTTCCTGTTTGGCATTGAGGACCTCCATCCATTGTTGAGACAGCAGAAGCAGCATGTCCAGAGTAGAGTGACCTGGTCTGAAACCAAATTGATGATCAGAGATCAAGCCATTGGAGAAGAGGAAAGATTTCATATCCGAAGCAATGATGGATTCCATGACTTTGCTGATAATTGGGAGAAGGCTGATTGGTCTGTAGTTGCTAGGATCTGTTTTTGCACCTTTTTTGTGCAAAGCGGTGATGTTGGCTGATTTCCAAGCAGATGGCAGTTGACCTTGAGCAAAAGAGAGGGTGAAGAGAACAGAGAGAGGGTGAGACAGAGCAGCAGAGCAGGATTTTAGGACCCGTGGGCTGATGCCGTCGGGTCCAGTTGCAGAATCAGAGTCGAGGGTTGACAGAAACTTTTCCACCTTGTCAGGAGCAAAGGACTAACTTTCCACACACTCACACACACACACTCACCAATTTACTGAGAACGTTGAAAATTTCATAAAACTATCTATTAGATTAACTTTAAGTGGAAGTAGAGAAAAGTGCACTGGGCCCATTGGCCAGCACAGAGTAACTCATCCACCTTCCATTGTCCAATAGGAACTCTTTGTCCAACTCTGCAAAATAATTACCAAGTATTTTGCATTCACTTATCAATACAATGTTAGCTTAGATTTCGCACTGAGTCGACTATCATAGTCACAATGAAAACAAGTTCGTCGGGCAATGATTAGTTTTACCAAACACAATGGGATTTGGAAAGCAGTTCAGTGAATCCTAATTACTTCAGACGACCTGGTCAGACATTGTGGCACCAGTTGTATTATTTTATTATTTGTTGTCAATTGTATTATTTTACATTGAAAAACAATATCCTTCTACAACTTACTTACGAGGTGTTCAAAAAGTATGCGACCTTAATTTGTCGTGCGTAAACAAATGAAGCTAGGGAGGCGTTGATTGGTGCACGTATGTAGGCGATCCTAATGCGCACGCGTGAATTTTTTCCAACCTGCAGAAGCTGTCATTCGATGGCAGACCGCTGATGAGTGAGGCAGTGTAAGTGAGCGCCGTCGGATTTTCGTTTTTGACAAAATGACGGAAAAACTTGAACAACGCTACTGCATCAAATTTTGTGTAAAGCTTGGCGATTCCCAAGTGGAAACGATCCGCAAGATTCAACAGGCCATCGGGGACGAAGCAATGAGCACCACACAGATAAAGGAGTGGTACAACCACTTCAAAGATGGCCGCACATCAGTGGAGAGTGAAGCACGTTCGGGTAGGTCCTCAACATCCCGAAATGAGATCGTCATTGACCAATTGAGGACCCTGGTGATGCAGGATCGTCGAATCACGATCAGAGAACTTGCAGATGAGGTGGGCGTCAGCATTGGATCCGTTCATTCCATTATGAAGGAGGATTTGGGCTTCAGGAGCATCTCAGCGAAGTTCGTACCAAAGCTGCTAACGATTGAGCAGAAGCAACTCCGTTTGGAGATCGCACAGGACATGCTGGAGACTGTGAAGAGCGATCCCAGCTTCCTCAACACAGTGATCACTGGCGATGAGTCCTGGGTTTATGGGTACGCCCCAGAAACCAAGTTGCAGTCATCACAATGGAAGCATCCAACATCCCCGAGGCCAAAAAAAGCAAGGCAGGTCCGCAGCAATGTCAAAGTCATGCTGACCGTCTTCTTCGACTCAAGTGGCGTGGTTCATCACGAGTACGCACCACACGGCACAACCATCACCAAGGAGTATTACCAAGAGGTTCCGCGTCGCCTTCGTGACGCTGTGCTACACAAACGGCCGGACCTGTGGGCAGCGGGCAATTGGCAGCTCCATCACGATAACGCACCCGCCCATTCTTCACATTTGATAGAGTTTCTTGGCCAAACACAACACACCTGTGCTTCGTCAGGCTCCCTACTCTCCCGACATGGCTCCGTGTGACTTCTGGCTTTTCTCCAAGCTGAAAATGCCCCTGAAAGGGACCAGATTTCAGTCCAGAGAAGACATCATGCGGAATGCGACGTACCAGCTGCGCGCCATCCCAAAAGAGGCGTTCCAGCGCTGCTTCCGACAGTGGCAGAACCGTTGGGAGAAGTGTGTGGCAGCCCAAGGGGACTACTTTGAAGGAGATTAGTATAAGTTTGTTGTATCTGGATACGAGTATTTTTTATGAACAAAGGTCGGATACTTTTTGAACACACCTCGTATATAACTCAATAAAACATTTCATTTTATTTATCATTTTACACAGGAGGAGGGGGAGGGGGAGGGGGGGAGGGGAGGGGGGAGGGCGCGGGAATCGTCGAATCGGCACGCTGCTCTGCTCTGCCACCGATTCAGATTCCGTGTATAATATTCCTCGCTGAAAAAAAATATGGATCTAAAGATGAAAGAAAAAAAAACCTATGTGGTGTGAATGGCAATGTTCCTCGCTGAAATGTGAAAAAACGCAATCGCGCGGCAAGGAACATCACGTGATCGCTCTGAGCGATCGAATGCAACTCTGCGTCGTGTCATGGGCGTGGCCAACGTGGCCTCATGTGCCCAGGTGATTGGCTCGCTCGAGAGAGCCATAATGCGCTACGTTATGACAAAAAATATGGATCTAAAGATGAAAGGGGAAAAAACCTATGTGGTGTGAATGGCAATGTTCGTCGCTGAAATGTGAAAAAAGGCAATTGCTTTTCGCTCTGAAATACGTGCGAACGCGTAACTGAGTTAATGGCGGCAAGGAACATCACGTGATCGCTCTGAGCGAATCAGCGCGCTGCTCTGCGACCGGTCAGATTCCGTGCATAATATTCCTCGCTGAAATGCGCTGAGGTAAAAATATGGTTTAAAAATATTATGAAATCAATTTTTAGGTCGGCCATGTTCTTACCAGGCTCAATGGCCATGTCTGTGCCAAATATCAAGTACGTGAGCCTCTCCGTTTAGGAGTCTATCGGTAACATTACACACGCACACACACACACGCACACACACACACACACACACACACACACACACACACACACACACACACACACACACACACAAGCTGTGTTTTATATATATATATATATATATATATATATATATATATATATATATATATATATATATATATATATATATATCGGGAAACCATTTTTACATATTTTGAATTTTACAAACCACAGCAGTGAATTCCACTGCGTGATTCACTGTATTTTTTTGTCACTTTTACGTACACATTGACATCGTAAATATCGCGTTTAGAGATATATGGTTATAAGTGCGACGTTGACAATGTTCTTGTTAACATTGTGATGTGAAAATATTTTTAACTTTTGTTATATATATATATATATATATA
The DNA here is from genome assembly GCF_964187855.1 of Myxine glutinosa. NCBI lineage: Eukaryota > Metazoa > Chordata > Myxini > Myxiniformes > Myxinidae > Myxine > Myxine glutinosa. The sequence continues at coordinate 38,718,812 of NC_136263.1, forward strand.
TATATATATATATATATATATATATATATATATATATATATATATATATATATATATATATATATATATATATATATATATAGTGTATATAGTGTATATAGTGTATATAGTGTATATAGTGTATATAGTGTATATAGTGTATATATATATATAGTGTATATAGTGTATATAGTGTATATAGTGTATATAGTGTATATATATATATATATATATATATATATACTTGGCATTTAATATGGAATATTATTTTTGTGGGGGTGAACTTACTTTTCAAGATGGCTTAGAACCAAAAGTTCATTGGAATTATGTTGAAATTATTCTAGATTTTATTAATGTGACCTTTAAAAAACAAAAACCACATTTGACATTTCGAAACAAATAAATTGATCCTGGAAAGTGATGTAAACTGATATCGAACTCAATTCATGGACAGTACTGTGTTAAACTTCTGTACGTTTTCCTGAAGTATCTCTTTATTTTGCACATTAGCCAAATTTTTTTTTAACAAAAACAAAAGTTAAATTACGACTGGGATTATGGACAGTAAAATTACAGTTCAGTACTTCGTGTAACCCCCATGAGCATTCAGGAGAGCACGTACATGTTGAGGCATGCTGTTCACGAGATTTGCCAAGGTTTGGACAGGAATCGCTTGCCATGCAGTGACAATAGCCTGCTGCAATTCACGCAGAGAGGTCGGCTGCTGGTCCAAGTGGTCGATTTGACAGGTTAATTCTGCCCACAAGTTCTCTATCGGATTCATATCTGGGGACATAGCAGGCCACTCCATATGCTCTACACCAGCGGTCGGGAACCTATGGCTCGCGAGCCATATATGGCTCTTCCGGTGACGGCATATGGCTCCCAGACAATTTTGAGTTGAAAAAAAAAAAAAAAAAAAAATCAGTTTGGAACTGATTTTAAAATACTTGTGATATTTCTTAATAATACTGTGTCATTTTAAAGTAAACAGAAATTAGTTTTGAAGATATATTTCACGGGTCACGGGTCACCCGTGTGTCGGGTCGGGAACCAATGGCTCGCGAGCATGTCCGCGTCATTGTAAAGGTGAAGAAATCAATTTTATCAGATAGCCAACTAGTTTATCCGCTTCAACCCTTGTAACGGAAAAGATGGCGAAAAGAAAAAAAGACGATGATTACCGTGCATTCCAGGCTGCGTGGACAGAGGAATTTGCATTTGGTGAGAGAGCAGGATCTGCGGTATGTCTAATATGCAATGATAAAATTGCATCGATGAAACGGTCAAATATAAAGCGGCACTTCGATACGCACCATGCTTCATTTGCATCGAAATATCCAGCGGGGGACAGCAGGAAAAGGGCATGCGAGGAGCTACAGCGGAGAGTGCAGGCAAGTCAGCAGCAACTACGTGTGTGGACCAAGCAAGGTGACGGGAATTCCGCTAGCTTTGCGGGTGCTTTGGCAATAGTAAGGAATGGAAAGCCATTCACAGATGGCGAGTATGCCAAAACATTCATGCTTGATGTGGCCAATGAACTGTTTGATGACTTCCCAAATAAAGACAAGATAATCAAACGAATAAAAGACATGCCCCTGTCAGCAAGAACTGTGCACGATCGTAGCATCATGATGGCAAATCAAGTCGAGGAAACACAAATTAAGGACATAAACGCCGGGACATACTTTTCTCTCGCGTTAGATGAGTCAACAGACGTTAGCCATCTATCTCAGTGCAGTATAATTGCCAGGTATGCTGCAGGTGACACACTGCGTGAGGAAAGCTTGGCTGTTTTGCCAATGAAAGGGACAACAAGAGGAGAGGATTTATTCACGTCTTTCATGGAGTTTGCTAAAGAAAAAAAACTACCGATGGATAAACTTATTTCTGTCTGTACTGATGGTGCACCCTGTATGTTGGGGAAGAACAAAGGATTTGTAGCGCTTCTCCGTGAACATGAAAAGAGAGCCATCCTAAGTTTTCATTGCATCCTGCACCAGGAGGCGCTTTGCGCTCAGACGTGTGGCCAGGAGCTTGGTGAGGTGATGTCGCTGGTCATTCGAGTGGTCAACTTTATTGTTGCCCGAGCTTTAAATGATCGCCAGTTTAAAGCTCTGTTAGAAGAAGTTGGGAATCATTATCCCGGTCTGCTTTTACACAGCAACGTGCGTTGGTTGTCAAGGGGGAAGGTGCTCAGCCGTTTTGCAGCTTGCCTGAGTGAAATCCGGACTTTTCTTGAAATGAAAGGCGTCAAGCATCCTGAGCTAGACAACACTGACTGGCTCCTGCAGTTTCACTATCTCGTGGACATAACTGGTCATCTGAACCAGCTCAATGTGAAAATGCAAGGTATTGGAAATACAATCTCATCCCTTCAACAAGCAGTGTTTGCATTTGAAAGCAAGCTGGAAGTCTTTCTCAGGGACATTGAAACAGGTCGTCTTCTGCACTTTGAAAGACTGCAACAATTTAGAGATGCATGCTTAGCAAGTGACTCCACTCAACATCTGGATCTCCAGCAGCTAGCTGGCTTTACGTCCAATCTCCTGCAGTCATTCAAAGCACGTTTTGGAGAATTTTGTGCGCGCACTGGTCTTTTCAAGTTCATCACTCATCCACATGAGTGTGCAGTGGACAAAATCGACCTGACATGCATCCCCGGGGTCTCTATCGGAGACTTTGAGCTGGAAGTTGCTGACCTGAAGGCATCAGACATGTGGATGAGTAAGTTCAAGTCACTTAATGGAGAGTTGGAAAGTCTTGCGCGACAGCGAGCAGAGCTGGCGAGGGAACACAAGTGGACAGAAATGAAAAATCTTCAACCTGAAGACCAGCTGCTTCTTAAAACTTGGAACGAGCTTCCTGTGACATACCACACAATGCAGCGTGTGAGTATTGCCGTATTGACCATGTTTGGCTCTACATATGCATGTGAGCAGTCATTCTCGCATATGAGGAACATTAAGACCAACCTACGCTCACGTTTAACTGATGGAAGCCTCAACGCCTGCATGAAGCTCAACCTCACCATGTATGAACCAGACTACAAGGCCATCAGCAAAACCATGCAGCACCAGAAGTCGCATTAAAAGTAAGACATATTTAATTTATTATACGTTAAAAATACTATATGGCTCTCAATGAAATATATTTAGAAATATTTGGCTTTTATGGCTCTCCAAGTCAAAAAGGTTCCTGACCCCTGCTCTACACCATGGTCAGCAAGAAAGTGTTGGATCATGCGAGCACGATGAGGCCGTGCATTGTCATCTTTGAAGACAGTTTCCTCGAAAGGCTGCACGAGCAAATGGAAGCAATGTTTCTTCCAGAATGGCGCTGCACTTGAACTGGTTCAGGTTTCCATTCAGAACAACCAGGTCAGTTTTGCCCCCTGCATGAAAAGCAGCCCAAACGGTCACCCCACCACCTCCAGCTTGGACTCTTGGCACTATACAATCTTTGTTGTAGGCTTCATGCACTTGTCTGCGCACTCGGACGCGGCCATCTTGACGATAGACCAGAAATCTAGACTCGTCACTGAAGATCACATGATTCCAGTGTCCTGGCTGCCATTGACGGTGCTCTCTGGCCCACTGCAATCGGCGCTGGTGGTGTTGTCTGGTCAGGCGTGGCTTTCTCAGGGGACGCCTGGCACGATAGTCTGCTTGAACCAGTCGTTGGTTGACTAGCCTTCTGGATACAGGCACATTTGTCAGTTGCTGCCACTCAGCACTAAGCCGATTAGCTGACTTGGTACGGCCATTGCGGACTAACCGGTGCAGCTGGCGATCATCCCTCCTCGTGGTTCTGCGGACACGTCCTGGCCTCGGTATTGGAGTAGGGACACCCCTCTGAGCATTTCGTTTCAGGATCTTTGACACCTGACCTTGAGTGATGCCATACTGCCGAGCAATAGCACGCTCTTTCATGCTGTAATTTCGTAAAGCCACCACTCCATGACAAACAGCATTGTCGAGTTGACGGACCATCTCCAGAGGAAGCGGCATTAACTTTTGGAGATGTGCAGCAGTTGTTTTCCACTAATACAGAACGCAACAACCCTTGTATACCTGACTGTGAAGCCAATCGTCAAATGCACCTGTCCGTACATTTTGCCACGCCACCTGTGATATAATCCTGTTGTTGACTTCTTGCTGCGACAGACAATCAGTGACATGGTTCTTTTAACAAATAAATCACCAAAGTGTAAAAGAAACTCACCAGATTGATATACTGAGTTAAGAAAGTAAACCCAAGTCAAGGAAAAAAAATATTCCATATTAAATGCCAAGTCTGTGTGTGTGTATGTATATATATATATATATATATATATATATATATATATATATATATATATATATATATATATATATATATACACATATATACACATATATACATACATACATACATACATACATACATACATACATACATACATACATACATACATACACATATATATATATATATATATATATATATATATATATATCTTCTATATATATATCTATATATATATATATATATTATCTTCTAGGACTCGGACGGCCAGCTTAATAGACGAGGGGATTAAACCCCCCTCGGTAAGGGGAGCGCCGTACACTGAGATCTGCAATATTATATATATATATATATATATATATTGTTGCGGATATGGGATTTGCATCCATCCATATCCGCTTGTAAATATTCCCCTCTTTCCTCAAGACTTCCCAACTATCCCCAATCCCCCATTCCCTAGTCCCATTTTCTGTAAACAACACTCTGTAGACCCGACCTCCCCCTATTTCCCCCCATTAAATGTCGCATCCAGGTCCACTGCATCTCACGTAGACAACTATAGGACATCTTGCTAGTTATTCTTAGTCTATGTCAGTTAAGGATTCGTTTCCATAAATTCTGACCCTTCGTTGCACCAGAATGTGATTGTATGGCACCGTTAGGAAGTTTAGGACCTCCCAATACCTCCCCGCAGCTCTTCCTCACGGTTCAGCAACAACAACAACAACAACAACAGCACGGCGGCGGCGTGCACAGGGAGTGCGCGTCCTCACTCCGGCTTGGTTGGTAGGGGGTGTTGGGAGGGCATGAGGCCTTCCCAGCGAGTCGCCATCGAACATGTGCTCGACGGGGTTACCACATAGGGGCTCCCTGTCAGCTCCTCGTCAAGGGCGGAGCCCGGTAACCCCCGCACCCAATGGGAGCGGCGGACCGGTCCCATCTGGGGCGGAGCCAACCAGCCGAGGGCGTGTGACTCCCCGCTGAGCATGCGCAGGAAGAGGGAGGTGACGTCAGATGCGCGCTGAGCTTGGAGAAATTAAGACGCCACCTCCGAGCGCTGTGAGGCCTCCCTGCATCTCTTGGACCGTGCTTGATCCTGTCCCCGAGCCAAGGTGCACCTTGTGCTATCGAACTACCTGTTCTTCCCTGCCATCAATCCCTGTGTAAGTCAGCCTTGTTCCGTTTGTCTGTGGTCTGTCTGGGATAAGATAAGACTGTAATTAAGTGCCTATCTCTTCTGTGTCTTTTACCTCACTCTACCTTGTAATCTACCCCTTTTCTCCACCACTAATTATACCCTCCTCCGGAGGTCTTGAGAACTGTACCCCTTGCGTCGTTTCATTTATCCCAGTCGTTGTGTCCTTTCCAATCATTGATTTAGCGTAGCGCGATTTGGCCAACGTTCGGGTGGAATCGGGTGAGTTGGGGAAGAATCGGGGGAACTGTTAGGTCGCGGCAATACCACCGCTCGGTAAATAACATCTAATCCGCGATCCGTAACAATTGGTGTCGAGGAGTGAGATACGAGGCCCGAAGCGCGCTTAACGCGCTCAAAATTACAAGCAGTTGGAAATTGTTTTGTTTAAAAAAATAAAAAAAACCCCGAATTTTGAAAGTCGCGCTATGGCAGATCAAGACAGCTGGGTTCCGGTAGAGGAGAGTGAGGCAGGGTCGATCCAGGACCAAATTGAGGGACAAGAGGAGAGCGAAGCAGTGAGGGCGGCAGGTTCACAAGATGGCGTCCTCTCGCACGTGGGTGTAGCGGCACCAAATTTTGCCGCGCCCATGACCGTAGCAGTACCAAATTGCGCTGCGCCCGTGGTCGCGGCAGCCGAGCCAGAGATGCCAGAGTACATGCGAGTCTTTATGATTCAAATGATGGCAAAAATGGATGCTCAGGGGGAGCGATTGGAGGGCCAAATGGGGGTAATGGGGAATTGGATGGATGCTCAGAGTGAGCAAATGAGGGCTGATAGTGAGCAAATGAGGGCTGATAGTGAGCAATTGGGGGGCAGAATGGGGGGAGAAATGGGGGAACGGTTAGAACAAAGGATGGGGTCCAATAGCGAGAAATTGAGGGATGACATGGGGGTCCAGATCGGAGGGTTAGGGAGTAGAATAGAGGGATTAGGAAACAAATTTGAGGGATTAGACAATAGATTAGGGGAAATACAGGAGGGGTTAATGGGGGTAGAAAACAGAATGGCCGCTCAAGAGAATCAAATGGAAGGGATGAAAAAGGGGTTAGAGGGGTTAGAAAACAGTATGGAAGGCAAATTGAGGGACATGAGGGACCAAGCGGAAAGGGAAGTTAAAAAAATGGGGCAGCAGATAGAGGGGGTCAGAATGGGGGTAGAAACTAAATTGGATGCTCACAGGGAGGAAATGGAGCAGATGAGGGTGGCATCTGGGCAGGAGATGCAAGTGATGGGAGAGGAGATCAGAAGAGGTGTGAGTGAGGAGGTCGGAGGAGTGCGCGAGGAGGTGAGGCACTGTAAGGAGCGCATGGAGAAGGAGGTGAGAAAGGGGACTGTAAAATTGCAAGGTGGTATAGAGGAGTTGACGCTGGGAGTAGAACAACTGACAGTGGGACAAAAGGAGTTGGGGGACCAGGTAAAGAAGAACACAGCGGTAATAGAGGGTTTAAAATCGACACAGAAGGAGATGAAAAAGGACGTAGGGGTAATTAAAAAAGAGTGTCAGACGGTACATGAGGACCTGACGAGGAAAATGAACAAGGTGGTAGAGGTGATGGAGCTTAAAGAGCGGAAGGTGCGGGAGCACATAGAAAAAAATAAGGTGGAGTTAGAGGAAGAACTTAAGGGGGCGCACGAGGAGATGAAGGAGGTGAAGCAGAAATTAGAAGAAGTGGAAGAAGGGGTGAGCGAAATTAAGAAGCGACGGAGAGAGGATAAGAAAGAGATAAAGGAGGAAGTAAAAGAATTGGTCCAAAGTCTGTGTTCGGATCGTGATGATGTGCCCATTAACCGGATGAGGGATTCGCAGGTGATGGAGGAGAAGCGAAGAGAAAGAGGACCCGGTGTAAGTGGTGACCAATATGGTCGTGCGTATGATGTGCCAGGTGATTTAATAAGCTTGGGGGTCGAGATAGACCCGGATGTTCGTGAGAGGCCAAGAGTGAGGTGTATGGCTGGTCCGGAGGGTATGGAACGAGGGTGCGAGCGAGAGGGTCCGGTGATGGGAGAGGTGCGAGGTGTGAGTGAGCAAGGTTGTGGTGGTATGGAATGGGTAGCGGGTTGCGGAAGTGTGACCCATGCATCGACACCAACAGGGGTAGTTTTTAGAGGGACAGGGGAGGCACGGGAGCCCCTTGGGGGTAATGTACTGTGGGGGCCCGGCCGGTTCGGCCCCGCGCTGACCCCGCAAGGGGCGACGCACGGGGTCCGGCAGGCGGGCAACGACTCGCATACGAGGTGGTCCCACAAGGTCCCACTCGCGCCGTATGACGGCAAGAGTGATCTACGCGCGTACCTGGCGCAGTTTGACTGTGTGTGTAAGGGCAACGGTTGGGGTGAGGACGAAGGTGGAGTACACCTGGTGGCCGCATCGCGCGGCGCGGCGGCGGAGGTGCTGACGGCATTACCACCGGGTGCTCTCACCCTGCCAGCCCTCCGCGACGCCCTAATTAATCGATTCGGCATTGAACAGCAGAGCGAGCTTGTTAAAGCTCAGCTCGCGCTGCGAAAACACAAGCCCCAGGAAGCCATCGGGGAACTTGCCCACGACATTCGCCGCGCAGTGGGGATCGCACATGCTAACATGGCAGCGGATTCCCGGGAAAGCCTGGCGCTGGACCATTTTATCCAGGCCCTCCCGGATATTGAGCTCCGGCAACAGCTCGCCATGTGGCGCCCGCAGACTCTGAGCCAGGCGGCTGACGCTGCAGCCCGTTGGGAAGCAGCGAGGCCCCTGGCCCGGGGGAGCGAGCGTCACGCAATGGCGGTCCGCCAGGTGGGACCCCCGATGGAGGGCGGACCCCTTAGGGGGCCCGCCCCCGACGTGAGTCCTGACCTGGCGGGCATGGTCCGGAGGCTGGTGGACCAGCGCCTGGCGGGACCTGGACCATGGCAGGCGGCCCCGGAGGTGGCCCGCGGTGGACCACGAGCGGGTAATCCAATTCGGACCTTCAGGGGGGGAAATTTGGAATTCCGGAGACAAGCACCTTATCAGGTGAGGTGCTATACTTGCAACCGTCTGGGTCACCTGGCGCGGCACTATCGAGCCACGCGCCGGGATGATCCCCGGCGGTTGAGGTCCTCAACTCCGCCCAGGGGGGAGCGGGTTAGCCGACCCCAGACACCCCCCCCCCCCCCCCGCCAGACCCCGGGAAACTAGAAGGTGTCGGGCACGTAGGGCGGTGTTCGGCAGAAGAGGATGGAGGAGAGCCTTCATTGACGCGACAGGTCATTTATTGTGGCCAGATTGGAACCGGTAGCCTGACAATCAGATGCAAAATTGCCGGCGTGAGGGTAGACGCCGTAGTGGACACAGGAGCTAGCGCCACGATCATCAGCCCTGTGGTCCTTGATTCGAGCGCAGGTGGCTGGGATAAGATCCAGCGCCTGCAAAATTATAGTTTGCAACTTGCTACCGGGGTAACGGCCCCGATCATAGGGCGTGGTTCTGTGACCCTCAAGTTAGGGTCGGTAAGGAGGGAGATAGATGTTTGGGTGGCGGAGGTGTGCGACCCATGTTTAATAGGGTTGGATTTGTTGACTGCCAGCGGTTGTAAAATCGACTTGTGCCGGGGGATCCTGCAGGTGGGAGTAGAAGAGCTGCCGTTAGGGGGAGTGAGCACGGCCGAGAGAGCGGAGCTGGAGGCTTCCGAGGCCGTGACCATTCCCCCAAGGGCCGAGGCGATAGTGCCGGCCCGGTGGGCAGCTCGCCCAACATGGCAGGAGTCCTGCGGCCTGGTCGAACCGGTGGCAGTGCAGTCCATACCGGGTTTAATCGTGGGCCGCACCCTTGTAAAAACGGACGGACCGGTAGTGGCCGTCCGAGTAATAAATATAAGTACAGAACCACGCACTATAGTAAGGGGCACGAGGGTAGCTGGCTGCACCCCAGTTGAGGAAGTCGCGACAGTGAGGGGCGAGAACGTCCAGCCGAGCCGGCCCCGGGGGGAGCCTTCAATAAGAAGTAGGAATTGGCCCGATCCCATTTGCGAGATGGTAAATCGTAGTAGCGTAGAGTTGGGAGGTACCCAGAGGGAGGCCTTACACAAACTGGTTGGGTCCCATTTGGACCTCTTCTCCCTGTCCACCGAGGATATTGGACGTACGGGCCTGGTGAAACATCAGATCCACACCGGTGAGGCCCGGCCTATTCGTCAGGCCGCCCGACGGCTCCCTTGGAGCAAGAGGGCGGAAGCTGACGAGCAGGTTGAAAAAATGCTCGAAGCAGGCGTGATCGAGCCCTCGGGAAGTCCTTGGATGTCACCTGTTGTGCTGGTCAAAAAGAAGGATGGGACCACGCGGTTCTGCGTGGACTATCGCCAGCTAAACAACGTGACACTCAAGGACTCATATCCCCTGCCAAGGATTGATGACACCCTCGATGCCGTTGCGGGCTCAAATTGGTTCTCAACTTTGGACCTCAAGAGTGGGTATTGGCAGGTGGAGATGGATAGGGCAGGGAAGGAGAAAACGGCATTTTCCACAGGTAAGGGACTGTATCAGTTTACTGTGATGCCGTTTGGTTTGTGTAACGCCCCCGCCACCTTTGAAAGATTGATGGAACATGTACTAGGCGGCATGCCATGGCAATCCTGCCTGGTGTACCTGGATGACGTCCTAGTACATGCCAAAACGTTCCCCCAGGCAGTAGCTAATTTGGACCAGGTGTTCGGGTGCCTCAGACAGGCAGGGTTGAAGCTGAACCCGAGTAAGTGCACTTTGTTTGCAAGAGAGGTGGCCTATCTAGGTCACGTGATCGGCTGCGAGGGGGTAAAAACGGACCCAGACAAAATTAAAGCGGTAGAGGAGTGGCCCGCACCACGTACCATCAAGGAGGTGCGGGGATTTTTGGGACTCTGCTCCTACTACCGGCGCTTTGTGGCGAAATTTGCGGAGTTGGCCCGTCCCCTCCACCGGCTTACGGAGAAGGGGACGCGATTTAATTGGACACGGGAGTGCCACGAGGCCTTCCAAAAATTGAAGGGGTGTCTAACATCCGCACCCCTTCTAGCTTACCCCACTAGCAACGGGGCATTTACCCTGGACACGGATGCGAGCCAGGAAGGATTGGGCGCAGTTTTGTCTCAGACACAGGAGGGCGTGGAGAGAGTGATTGGTTACTATAGTCGGGCCTTAAGTAGGCCCGAGCGAAATTATTGTGTCACTCGCAAAGAGTTATTGGCTATGCTGGCTGCCATGAACCATTTCCACCCGTACCTGTACGGGCGGAAATTTTTGGTTAGAACTGACCATTCCTCCTTGCAATGGCTCCTTCGGTTCAAGGAACCGGAGGGCCAAATTGCAAGGTGGTTGGAAAAGTTGCAGCAGTACGATTTTGATGTGGTCCATAGGGCCGGGAAGGCCCATGGTAATGCGGACGCACTCTCTCGGCGGCCTTGTCTGGGGGAAAACTGTAAATTTTGTGCGAGACACGAGGAGAGGGAGCAATTGGGCGATTCCGCCCCGATTCTCGTCGTCCGGGCAACCCGGGTGAGAGGGCCAATTTTGCCACTAACCGCAGATGAGGAATTCGGAACTTTGGCTTGGAGCGCGGCCCAGCGGGAGGACCCCGTACTGGGGCCGGTGCACGAATGGGTGAGATTGGGGCAAAGACCTAATGGGGAAGAGGTCACCCCCCTCGGGGCACAGACCAAGGCATATTGGGCTCAGTGGAAAACCCTGGAATTGAAGGATAACATCTTGTATCGCAAGTGGGTGGAGGTTCCCTCTGATAAAACTTCCTGGCTGGTGGTAGTCCCAAATAAATTTAAGACCGATATATTGCAACAGGTGCATGGTACCCGCCCCGGCGGCCATTTGGGCAGGACAAAGACGACATCGCAGGTACGCCGGAGGTTTTATTGGGTGAATATGGGGCGCGACATACAGGACTGGTGTCGGAGATGCGACGCCTGTACTGCCAAAAAGGGACCAGCACGGAGGATGAGGGCCCCCCTTCAATTACACCAGGTGGGGGCCCCCCTAGAGCGGGTGGCCATGGATATCCTAGGCCCACTACCCCGCACCCGCCTAGGTAATAAGTACATCCTCGTTGTGATGGACTACTTCACCAAGTGGCCGGAGGCCTACGCCCTCCCCAACCAAGAAGCAGGGGTGGTAGCGCAGGCCTTCGTGGAAGGATTTGTGTGCCGGCATGGGATTCCACAGGAGTTGCACACCGACCAGGGACGAAATTTTGAGAGCAAATTGCTAAAAGATGTGTGCAGTCTCCTGTCAATTCGGAAAACAAGAACAACGCCTTTAAGACCTCAATCTGACGGGATGGTGGAAAGATTCAACCGAACTTTAATCCAACAACTGGCACTGTTCACCGCCACCCGTCAGGATGACTGGGACGAACATCTCCCTTATTTGCTCATGGCCTACCGAACCAGCCAGCACGGGGCCACCGCATGCAGTCCAGCGTTGCTTATGTATGGGCGGGAGTTACGGGCTCCCGCCGACTTGCTATGCGGTCCCGTGCCAGACACAGTGGTTAACCCGCCGAGGGAGAGGTACGCACGTCACCTAGAGGAAGGCATGGAGCTAGTCCATGCCTTCGCCCGCCGCCAACTCCATCTGGCGGGGGAGAAGATGAAGCGCAGGTACGACCACCGGAGCCAGGGGAGTCAGTTCACTCCGGGGATGTTGGCGGTGTTGGCGGTGTTGGGAGTGCACCAGGCCTTCCCAGCGAGCCGCCATCGAACATGTGCTCGACGGGGTTACCACATAGGGGCTCCCTGTCAGCTCCTCGTCAAGGGCGGAGCCCGGTAACCCCCGCACCCAATGGGAGCGGCGGACCGGTCCCATCTGGGGCGGAGCCAACCAGCCGAGGGCGTGTGACTCCCCGCTGAGCATGCGCAGGAAGAGGGAGGTGACGTCAGATGCGCGCTGAGCTTGGAGAAAGAAAGACGCCACCTCCGAGCGCTGTGAGGCCTCCCTGCATCTCTTGGACCGTGCTTGATCCTGTCCCCGAGCCAAGGTGCACCTTGTGCTATCGAACTACCTGTCCTTCCCTGCCATCAATCCCTGTGTAAGTCAGCCTTGTTCCGTTTGTCTGTGGTCTGTCTGGGATAAGATAAGACTGTAATTAAGTGCCTATCTCTTCTGTGTCTTTTACCTCACTCTACCTTGTAATCTACCCCTTTTCTCCACCACTAATTATACCCTCCTCCGGAGGTCTTGAGAACTGTACCCCTTGCGTCGTTTCATTTATCCCAGTCGTTGTGTCCTTTCCAATCATTGATTTAGCGTAGCGCGATTTGGCCAACGTTCGGGTGGAATCGGGTGAGTTGGGGAAGAATCGGGGGAACTGTTAGGTCGCGGCAATACCACCGCTCGGTAAATAACATCTAATCCGCGATCCGTAACAAAATATATATATATATAGTTATAGTTATAGTTACGGACTATATTATAGTTACGGATATATATATAGTTACGGACACGGCTTCAGATGTTGCTTGACCGAGCGGAATGGCCGCCGTGTTCGCACAGTTTACCTGATTACCCCCAACTCACCCGATTCCACTCGAACGTTGGCCAAATCGCGCTACGCTAAATCAATGATGGAAAGGACACAACGACTGGGATAAATGAAACGACGCAAGGGGTACAGTTCTCAAGACCTCCGGAGGAGGATATAATTAGTGGTGGAGAAAAGGGGTAGATTACAAGGTAATGAGGTAAAGACACAGAAGAGATGGGCACTTAGTTACAGTTTTATCTTATCCCCGACAGACCACAGACAAACGGAACAAGACTGACTTACACAGGGATTGATGGCAGGGAGGGACAGGTCGGTTGATAGCACAAGGTGCACCTTGGCTCAGGGACAGGATAAAGCACGGTCCAGTCCAAAGATGCGGGGAGGTGTCACAGCGCTCGGAGGTGGCGTCCTTCTCTCTCCAAGCTCAGCGCGCATCTGACATCACCTCCCTCTTCCTGCGCATGCTCAGCGGGGAGTCACACGCCCTCGGCTCGTTGGCTCCGCCCCAGATGGGACCGGTCCGCCGCTTCTATTGGGTGCGGGGGTTACCGGGCTCCGCCCTTGACGAGGAGCTGACAGCGAGCCCCTACTTGGTAACCCCGTCGAGCACATGCTCGATGGCGGCTCGTTGGAAAGGCCTGGTGCACTCCCAACACCCCCTACCAACCAAGCCGGAGTGAGGACGCACACTCCCCGCGCCGCCACCGTTGTTGTTGTTGTTGTTGTTGCTGTTGTTGTTGTTGTTGCTGAACCGTGAGGAAGAGCTGCGGGGAGGTATTGGGAGGTCCTAAACTTCCTAACGGTGCCATACAATCACATTCTGGTGCAACGAAGAGTCAGTATTAATGGAAACGAGTCCTTAACTGACATAGACTAAGAATAACTAGTGTTACATATTTATGTGAATGTATGTGAATTACCATTCAGGTCTTTGCTTATCCGTGTGTAGTATATTAAGTTGTTGTGTAGTTGTTGTGGTTGGAGGGTCAGGAGCCCTTCTGAACAAGTGGCCGGAAACGGAAGTGACCGGAAACGGAAGAGAAAAAGACACGAGGAAAAAAGGACGAGTATTATTCTTCCTCGCCCAGCTCCGACAAAAGGTGGGATCGACCTTGCGCTGCGTGGAACAGCGGCGTTCCGAAGCCTGTCTGGCGAGAGGAATTACCGGGACGTGTACCTGCCCGGTGGAGACGTCAAGTTGACGTGGGGCCGTGCATCTAACCCGCGTCTGGCATCGTTCGCGGCACCGTCCCAAACAGACGCGTGCGGGTCGCACGTTGGGGCCTAACGCGCCTTGCAAGCGGCGTGGGGTTTGGCTTGCTCTACCGTATCCGCTTCGCGTGGCCACGAGGGGCTGCAGCCTCGGTGCCTGGTACGATACCTGCCCGGTGGAAACACGTCCACCCGGGGTTCGTTCAACCGCCCGAGAGCGGCGACGGCGACCATCATCTTGGTCAGGAGGGGCCCAGAGACATTGTGCGGGACCGAGACCAAAAGGGTGTCGTGAGTACTCACCGGGACACACATGTATAAGATGGCCATCTTACTCATAGGGAATTGATTGTGGCTGGGGAATTGTTGATGGTAGTGTATTGTTGATTGCTCGGGGAAAATCTCCGTGGTTGTGTCATTGAAATATTGTTGATGGTTGTGTATTGTTGATTGCTCGGGAGAAATCTCCGTGGTTGTGTCATTGAAATTGTATGGTATCATTACCATTGGAAATATATCCTTGAACATCAGTTGTCTCCTGGGTGAAATTCATATGGATTGCGTGGCGAAAGCGCATATATAATACAGCTTGCTGGCGGAGTTCCTCTCACGGTCCGGGGGTCACCGAGACCAGGTATTCACCGAGGGGACCACGTAACAGAATTGGGGGCTCGTCCGGGATTTAAAATTGTATAAAATAATAAAATAATAATTTTTTTATTAATTAAAATTTATTAATTAATTATTAATTGGTAAAAATTTTTTTGAGAAATTGGGGTAAAGTCTTGGGTGGAGGTTAACAGGTGTTAACGATAGGCACCATGGCGTTTGTGGCACAGAACTTAGGGGTAACCCCGAGTGAGGCACAGTTCCGAGCGTTGCTAAAGTCGGACCTCTTGAAATTGGCCAAACATTTTAACTTGGAGGTCCGAACTAATTTGAGGAAGGCAGAGTTGCAGGCCACGGTGATACAATCTATGGTGGGATTAGGAACATGGGACGAGTTAGCCTGGGAGTGGCTACCCGAAGAACCAGAAGACGTTGAGCTCCGGAAACTGGAGTTGCAATTACGGAGCCAGGAACGGATTAAAGAAGAAGAAAGGAAAGCAGAAAAGGAAAGAGCAGAAGAAGAAAGGAAAGCAGAAGAGAGGAGGGAAGAGAAGCAAGCAGAGGAAAGGAGAGTGGAACGAGAACTCCAGGAAAGGTTAGAAGGGAGAAAAGCAGAGGAGAGGAGAGCTGCAAGGGACCTCGAAGCAGAGGAGAGAAAAGCGGAAAGGGAATTAAAGGAACGTGACATGGAGCTTCAGCAAGAAATCAAATTCAAGGAGCTGGAGTTAATGAGAGAACGGGGAGAGGCACCACTCTTGCTGACGGGGTCGACACCTAACCAGAAAACCTGGGATGTGGGCAGACATGTGAGGCTGGTTCCACCGTTCAGTGAAAAGGAAGTCGCGAAATTTTTCCCACACTTTGAGAAAGTGGCTCGACAATTAAACTGGCCGGAGGAGGCCTGGACCATACTCGTGCAAAGTGTGCTGGTGGGGAAAGCTCAGGAAATTTATTCGGCGCTACCAATGGACCAATGTGCAGATTATGAGGTACTGAAGAAGCACATCCTCAAGGCCTATGAGTTGGTTCCGGAAGCTTACAGGCAAAAATTCAGGAATGCCAGGAAGAGGGAGAGTGAGACCCATGTGGAGTTTGCCAGAGTGAAAGAAAACATGTTTGATCGGTGGTGTGAGTCAAAAGGAGTCGGGAAAGACTTCGAAACATTGCGGGACTTGATCCTGGTGGAGGAATTCCAGCAGTGTGTCCACGAGGACATCAAAGTGTACCTGCAGGAAAAGAAAGTACCAAAGTTGTGGGACGCAGCCACCATGGCAGATGATTATGCCTTAACCCACCGAATAGGGGTCCACAAACCTAACTCCTCGCCTAGACTTCAGCAGGGGAGTTATGGAACACCCGGTGCGGAGAACGACCTTACATGGCGGCGGCCTCGAGATGATTATGGGGACAACTATGATACCCCAACGGTTAGAAATCCGAGGGCTACGGGCCCAAGACAAACTTATTTTTCGGGGGGCTCAAGGCCGACCCCGAGGTTCTCCCCCGGGCCTACTTGTGCTTTTTGCCATAAAACTGGACACTTGATGTCCCAATGTTACCTCCGAAAAAGGGAGAACCCGGAACGGAATCAGTCTAGTGCGACTCCGAATGCACTGGCAAGTGTGAGAAATCATTCTTGGAGAGCAGAGCTGGGGGAAGATTCCCCTGTCAAAGGTACGGCGTCCCGGGAGAACCTTGTTCAGGAGGGCTACAAACATTTCATTTCAGAGGGGTTCGTGTCGCTGGATGGCGACCCGAGTAACCAGAAGCCAGTTAGGGTATTGAGGGACACAGGAGCCCACCAATCGTTGATGCTGGAGGGCATTTTGCCATTGTCGGAGAAGACGGCAACTGGGGTTAGTGTGCTTTTACAGGGGGTCGGGGGCTATGTTAAAGCTCCGCTTCATGTCATCCAGTTGAGTTCTGAGTTGGTATCCGGGCCGGTCACCGTAGGCTTACAAGCCACCCTTCCTGTGGATGGAATCTCTTTTATTATCGGGAATGATTTGGCCGGGGGGCGAGTTTCGGGTAATCCAATAATGGTGGACAAGCCCAGTAAGGAAAATAACACCACTCGGTTAGAGATGGAGATTCCGGGTATCTTTCCATCCTGTGCAGTGACTCGGGCTATGGGTAGAAAGCACGCGGAAGAGAAGGAGGAAGAAAGAGAGGGGGAGTTGGAACCCTTAGAGGTATGGGAAGACAACTCGGAAAAGGGAAATAACCAGGGGAGGGATTCCCAGGAATTTCGAGAAATGGTAGCGTCTGGAACGCAAGGGGACGTGGAGTGTCCGTCAGAGACCGCGGAGAACGAAGTGGAGCAAACCGCGCTGGTCCGAAGGAGACTAGTGGAAGAACAACACGAAGACTCGGAGATCCAGAGGTTAATTGAGAAAGCCGTTACGGAAGAAGAGGCTACGAAGATACCTGTGGGGTATTTCATGAAGGGGGAAACCCTAATGAGGAAATGGAGGTCCCCGGAGGTGCCCGCAGACGATGAGTGGAAAGTTCACTATCAGATTGTGGTGCCACCGCTGTACCGGAAGGAGATCTTGAGTTTGGCACATGAGACCCCTTGGGCCGGGCACCTGGGAGTGAACAAGACCTGTGACAGGATATTGGTACATTTTTTCTGGCCGGGACTGCGACGGGATGTGGCGGAGTTCTGCAAGTCCTGCCATTCTTGTCAGCTGGTGGGAAAGCCGAATCAAAAAATCCCACCCGCCCCGTTAAAGCCAATTCCAGCTTTTGAAGAGCCATTCAGCCGAGTCATTGTGGACTGTGTGGGCCCTTTACCCAAAACCAAAGCCAGACATCTATACTTACTGACCATCATGTGCGCGTCCACCAGGTTCCCCGAGGCAGTGCCTCTGAGGAAAATAACGGCGGCAGTTATTGCAAAGGCCTTGATTAAATTTTTCACTTGGGTTGGTCTACCTAAGATCATTCAATCGGATCAGGGGTCCAATTTCATGTCCACCCTGTTCCAGCAAGTGGTACACCTGTTGGGGGTGGAACAAGTAAGATCCAGCGCCTACCATCCCGAGAGCCAAGGGGCCCTGGAAAGGTTTCACCAGACTTTAAAGAATATGATCCGAACGTATTGTTTTGAATGTGCCAAGGATTGGGATGAAGGGATACCCCTATTGTTGTTTGCGGCGAGGGAGTCCGTGCAGGATTCCTTGGGATTCAGTCCGTTTGAACTGGTGTTTGGACACGCAGTGCGGGGACCGTTGAAATTGGTGAAAGAACAGTGGTTACTACAGGAGTCCCGGACACCGATGGTGGAGTATGTGTCCACAGTAAAAAACCGATTGGCAAAGGCGTGTGAGGTGGCACGACGGAACTTGAGAAGGGCCCAGGGGAAAATGAAGGAGAGACATGACAAGACCTCGCAGATAAGGAATTTCAGTCCTCAGGACCGGGTGCTAGTATTGCTGCCCGTTCCAGGTCAGCCCCTCCAGGCTAGATATTTCGGTCCTTATGCAGTGGAGGAGAGGGTGAATGAGACAGACTACGTGGTGACCACTCCCGACCGACGAAAAAAGCGACAGTTGTGTCATGTCAACCGACTGAAGAAATATCATGAGAGGGAACCGGTGGAAGACGTAGTTCCTGTCTCACCGGTCGTACCGGTGACAATGGACGGAAACGCCGGTGTGAAGTTTGATAACTTGGATGACCAGGCCTGCCCCAAATTGACGAACACCGAAGTGTTGAATCATTTGGATGAGAAGTTAGGTCATTTAACAAGGGAACAGCAAGGACAACTGTCCAGCCTAATGTTCGAATTTAAACATTTGTTCACAGATGTACCTGGTCGTACGGACTTAGCATATCATGATATCGAGGTGGGGGAGGCCACTCCAGTGAAACAACACCCCTATCGGATGAACCCGGTGAAGATGGAGTACCTTCGGAAGGAGATGCAATATATGTTGGACAATGACATCATCGAACCAAGCAACAGTGAATGGAGCTCCCCATGTGTGTTGGTTCCGAAACCCGATGGCAGCTTCCGGTGTTGTACAGATTTAAAACGGGTGAATGCAGTGACCAAGACCGACTCCTATCTGCTCCCGAGGATTGACGACTGTATTGATCGAATAGGCCCAGCTAAATTTGTTACCAAATTTGACTTGCTGAATGGGTATTGGCAGATCCCTCTTACCGAGAGAGCCAAAGAAATCTCAGCTTTGGTCACTCCGAATGGGTTATATCAGTACAAGGTCCTCCCTTTTGGGTTGAAGAACGGGCCGGCTACATTTCAACGACTGATTAATAGGCTCATTGCAGACCTGGAGGGGGTGGAGGCATATCTGGATGATGTAATCATCCACACCATGACCATGGAAGACCACATTAAGCAAATCCATGCATTTTTTCAGACGATGTCCAAGGCAGGTCTGACCATCAACTTAGCCAAGAGTGAATTTGTAAGAGCACAGGTAGTGTTCCTCGGCCATGTAGTAGGGCAGGGTCAAGTACAACCAGTGACCGCCAAGGTAGAAGCTATCGATCGCTTCCAAGTCCCAAAGGGGAAGAAAGAGCTGATGAGATTCTTAGGTATGGCGGGGTGGTACCGGCGGTTCTGTAAGAATTTTTCGGATGTGGTAGCCCCTTTAACGAGTTTGTTGAGAAAGGAGACCCCATTCGTTTGGGATGGCAAATGTCAGGCGGCCTTTGCCCATGTCAAAGCGATACTAATGAGCTCTCCGGTCCTAACCGCTCCGGACTTTCAGGCACCTTTCAAGTTGGCCGTAGATGCAAGTGATGTGGGGGCTGGAGCGGTCTTGTTACAGGAAGATGAGGATGGGGTGGACCACCCCGTGTGCTACTACTCCAAAAAGTTCAATAAACATCAAGCAAATTATGCCACCGTGGAGAAAGAGACCCTGGCTCTCCTGCTAGGGCTTCAACATTATGAGGTGTATTTAGGAATCACGTCCTTTCCCATAAAGGTCTTTACGGATCACAACCCCTTAACCTTCATTCAAAGAATGAAAAATAAAAATCAGAGGTTGATGAGATGGAGTTTGGCTTTGCAGGGGTTCAACTTGGAAATTGAACATGTACGGGGCCGGGACAATGTCGTGGCGGACGCTTTGTCCAGATTGAGTTAATCTGGGGGGGGGGGGGGGGGGGGGGGTTGAGTTATCTGGTTTGTTTCTCCAAATTGGCCGGCAAAGAAAGTTTTCGCTGGGGTCAAACTTTCTTTCTTGAAGGGGGGGAGTGTTACATATTTATGTGAATGTATGTGAATTACCATTCAGGTCTTTGCTTATCCGTGTGTAGTATATTAAGTTGTTGTGTAGTTGTTGTGGTTGGAGGGTCAGGAGCCCTTCTGAACAAGTGGCCGGAAACGGAAGTGACCGGAAACGGAAGAGAAAAAGACACGAGGAAAAAAGGACGAGTATTATTCTTCCTCGCCCCGCTCCGACAAAAGGTGGGATCGACCTTGCGCTGCGTGGAACAGCGGCGTTCCGAAGCCTGTCTGGCGAGAGGAATTACCGGGACGTGTACCTGCCCGGTGGAGACGTCAAGTTGACGTGGGGCCGTGCATCTAACCCGCGTCTGGCATCGTTCGAGGCACCGTCCCAAACAGACGCGTGCGGGTCGCACGTTGGGGCCTAACGCGCCTTGCAAGCGGCGTGGGGTTTGGCTTGCTCTACCGTATCCGCTTCGCGTGGCCACGAGGGGCTGCAGCCTCGGTGCCTGGTACGATACCTGCCCGGTGGAAACACGTCCACCCGGGGTTCGTTCAACCGCCCGAGAGCGGCGATGGCGACCATCATCTTGGTCAGGAGGGGCCCAGAGACATTGTGCGGGACCGAGACCAAAAGGGTGTCGTGAGTACTCACCGGGACACACATGTATAAGATGGCCATCTTACTCATAGGGAATTGATTGTGGCTGGGGAATTGTTGATGGTAGTGTATTGTTGATTGCTCGGGGAAAATCTCCGTGGTTGTGTCATTGAAATATTGTTGATGGTTGTGTATTGTTGATTGCTCGGGAGAAATCTCCGTGGTTGTGTCATTGAAATTGTATGGTATCATTACCATTGGAAATATATCCTTGAACATCAGTTGTCTCCTGGGTGAAATTCATATGGATTGCGTGGCGAAAGCGCATATATAATACAGCTTGCTGGCGGAGTTCCTCTCACGGTCCGGGGGTCACCGAGACCAGGTATTCACCGAGGGGACCACGTAACACCAGCAAGATGTCCTATAGTTGTCTTACATGAGATGCGGTGGACCTGGATGCGACATTTAATGGGGGAAATAGGGGGAGGTCGGGTCTACAGAGTGTTGTTTACAGAAAATGGGACTAGGGAATGGGGGATTGGGGATAGTTGGGAAGTATTGAGGAAATAGGGGAATATTTACAAGCGGATATGGATGGATCCAAATCCCATATCCGCAACAATATATATATGCGCGCGCGCGCACACACACACACACACACACACACACACACACACACACACACACACACACACACACACACACACACACACACACACACACACACACACACACACACACACACATATTGTTACAGACGTGGCTTAGATGTTATTTACCGAGCGGTTTGGTATGACCACGTCTGCACAAGTTACCCGATTATACCCGAACGTTGACTAATCGCGCTACGCTAGGTCAATGAAGGAAAAGACACACGGCTGGGATTAAAATGACACGACACCATGGATACGGTTCTCAAGACCTCCGGAGGAGATTATATTCGTTCGGAAGGTCAGATTACAGGGACGAGAGGTACAGCATAGAAAGACAAGCACTTAGACACAATCTTATATTAACCCCAACAGACGACAGATAAACGGGACAAAAGGCTGACTCACACGGGGATTGATGGCTAGGAAAGGCAGGATCGATGGCTCCAGGTGCACCTGGGCTCAGGGACAGAATCGACTCGGTCCGGTCCAGAGATGCGGGAGGTCTCACAGCGCTCGAGGTAGTGACTTGCTCTTCTTCAAGCTGGGGGCGCATCTGACGTCACATCCGGTGAGTCGCTTCGTATATCCGGCGGGGAGTGACACGCCCTCGGCTCGTTAGCTCCGCCTCGTGGAATCGGCACGTTGCTTCTCATTGGGTGCGTGCGGGGGGTTTACCAGGCTCCGCCCTTGACGAGGAGCTGACAGCCAGCCCCTTCGTGGTAACCCCGTGGAGCGCATGGTCATGGCGGCTAACCGAGCTGGTGGGAGGACGCACACTCCCCCCGCGCGCCGTGGTTGTAGTTGTTGTTGTAGCTGTAGTTGTTGTTGTTGTTGTTTGGGGAAGAAGATGGAAGGAGGTATGGGAAAGGTCCTAAACTCACTACTGGTGCCATATAATCACATTCTGGTGCAACGAAGAGTCAGAATTAATGGAAAGGAGTCCTTAACTGACATAGACTAAGAATAACTAGCAAGATGTCCGAAAGTTGTCTACGTGAGATGCGGTGGACCTGGGCACGACATTTAATGGGGGAAAAAGGGGAAGGTCGGCTCTACTGATTGTTGTTTACAGACAATGGGACTAGGGAATGGGGGATTGGGGATAGTTGGGGAGTATTGGGGAAATAGGGGAATATTTACAAGCGGATATGGAGGCCAAATTCCATATTCGCAACAATATACAGACTTGGCATTTAATATGGAATATATTTTTTTTCTTGACTTGGGTTTACTTTCTGAACTCAGTATATCAATCTGGTGAGTTTCTTTTACCCTTCGGTGATGTCTTTGTTGAAATAACCATGTCACTGATTGTCTTTCGCATCAAGAAGTCAATAACAGGATTATATCACAGGTGGCGTGACAAAATGTAAGGACAGGTACATTTGACGATTGGCTTCACAATCGGGTATATAAGGGTTGTTGCGTTCTGTATTAGTTGAAAACAACTGCTGCACGTCTACAAAAGTTATTTCCGCTTCCTCTGGAGATGGTCCTTCAAATTGACAATGCTGTTTGTCATGTCGTGGCTTTACGAAATTCTGGCATGAAACAGCATGCTATTGCTCGGCAGTATGGCATCACTCAAGGTCAGGTGTCAAAGATCCTGAAACGAAATGCTCAGAGGGGTGTCCCTACTCCAATACCGAGGCCAGGACGTCCACGTAGACCCACAAGGAGAGATGATCGCCAGCTTGCACGGGTTAGTCT
This sequence comes from Myxine glutinosa, assembly GCF_964187855.1. Taxonomy (NCBI): domain Eukaryota; kingdom Metazoa; phylum Chordata; class Myxini; order Myxiniformes; family Myxinidae; genus Myxine; species Myxine glutinosa. The sequence goes on from NC_136263.1 coordinate 38,741,757, forward strand.
GCAATGGCCGTACCAAGTCAGCTAATCGGCTTCGAGCTGAGTGGCAGCAACTGACAAATGTGCCTGTATCCAGAAGGCTAGTCAACCAACGACTGGTTCAAGCAGGCTATCGTGCCAGGCGTCCCCTGAGAAAGCCACGCCTGACCAGACAACACAGCCAGTGCCGATTGCAATGGGCCAGAGAGCACCGTCAAAGGCAGCCAGGACACTGGAATCACGTGACCTTCAGTGACGAGTCTAGATTTCTGGTCTATCGTCAAGATGGCCACGTCCGAGTGCGCAGACAAGTGCATGAAGCCCACAACGAAGATTGTATAGTGCCAAGAGTCCAAGCTGGAGGTGGTCGGGTGACCGTTTGGGCTGCTTTTCATGCAGGGGGCAAAACTGACCTGGTTGTTCTGAATGGAAACCTGAACCAGTTCAAGTACAGGGTCATTCTGGAAGAAACATTGCTTCCATTTGCTCGTGCAGCCTTTCGAGGAAACTTTGTCTTCCAAGATGACAATGCACGGCCTCATCGTGCTCGCATGATCCAACACTTTCTTGCTGACCGTGGTGTAGAGCATATGGAGTGGCCTGCCATGTCCCCGGATATGAATCCGATAGAGAACTTGTGGGCAGAATTAACGCGTCAAATCGACAACTTGGACCAGCAGCCTGCCTCTGTGTGTGAATTGCAGCAGACTATTGTCACTGCATGGCAAGCGATTCCTGTCCAAACCTTGGCAAATCTCGTGAACAGCAAGCCTCAACGTGTACGTGCTCTCCTGCATGCTCGTGGGGGTTACACAAAGTACTGAACTGTAATTTTACTGTCCGTAATCCCAGTCATAATTTAGCTTTTGATTTTGTTGAAAGAAAATTTGGCTAATGTGCAAAATAAAGAGATACTTCTGGAAAACGTACAGAAGTTTAGCACAGTACTGTCCGTGAATTGAGTTCGATATCAGTTTACATCACTTTCAAGGATCAATTTATTTGCTTCGAAATGTCAAATGTGGTTTTTGTTTCTTTTAAAGGTCACATTAACAAAATCTAGAATAATTTCAACATAATTCCAATGAACTTTTGGTTCTAAGTCAACTTGAAAAGTAATTTCACCCCCACAAAAAAATATTCCATGTTAAATGCCAAGTCTATATATATATATATTTGTATATATATATATATATATATATATATATATATACAGTGGAACCTTGACTTACGAGTTTAATTCGTTCTGTGACCGAGCTCGTAACTCAATTTGCTCGTTTCTCAAATCAAATTTCCCCATTAAAATGCATTTAAATGCTATTAATCCGTTCCAGCCCGCCAAAAACCACATCAATTTTTTTTTAAATATACAGTACGTATATATAAAAAATATCTCGCGCTTTATATTTCACCTGTATGCAGCATACAAGTTGGCAGGATGGCCTGGACTGGAGGTACGCACACTTGACTCTAAAGTCTAAACTGTCCAGCCTGGGTTTGAATCCCGACCCAGCTATAACCTGTCATGGGTGAATCACAGGCAGGGTGATTAATCAATGTGTGTACCGCTAAACTGGGCGCCCCGTTTGCGTCCCATTAGTTGTTGGATGTTAAGGATCTCACCGTGTTTTCCACAAAGAGAAGGCGAGCTATCGCCGGCACTCTGAACAAGTTGTGGCCTGGCATGCTCTTCTCCTCTGCCGTTATATACGTCCTCCTCGGCATCTTTTTCCAGAAGAGCCCTGTCTCGTCACAGTTGAAGATTTGCTGGGGGATGTATCGTTCGGCTTCTATCAGTTCGGCAAAAGTTATAATAAAATCTTCAGCTGCCTTCACATCCGCCTCACCAAGTCGACAACACGCACACCTCGCTCATGTTTTTCGACGATTGCGTGTTTTATATCCAAGCACATCATCCTCTTCTTCTTCTCAGTACTGCCCTTGGCACTCAATTTCTTAGGACCCGTGGTTAAAACTAAGAAATTTTCCAAAATAACCAAAATGCGAAAACAAAACAGCAGCGATATACGGCAGAGATACTGTACTTGCACGGCAAGATAACCACGTGACCGGAACCCACCTGGTGGCGGCTGGCGTAAACTCAAAATAACCAACATGCGAAAACAAAAATGCAGCGATATACGGCAGAGATACTGTACTTGCACGGCAAGATAACCACGTGACCGGAACCCACCTGGTGGCGGCTGGCGTAAACTCAAAATAACCAACATGCGAAAACAAAAATGCAGCGATATACGGCAGAGATACTGTACTTGCACGGCAAGATAACCACGTGACCGGAACCCACCTGGTGGCGGCTGGCGTAAACTCAAAATAACCAACATGCGAAAACAAAAATGCAGCGATATACGGCAGAGATACTGTACTTGCACGGCAAGATAACCACGTGACCGGAATCCACCTGGTGGCGGCTGGCGTAAACTCAAAATAACCAACATGCGAAAACAAAAATGCAGCGATATACGGCAGAGATACTGTACTTGCACGGCAAGATAACCACGTGACCGGAACCCACCTGGTGGCGGGTGGCGAAAGCTCGTAACTCAGATCTCGGCTCGCATCTCAAAGCAATAAACCGCACGAGCGACGGCTCGTATCTCGAAAAACTCGTAAGTTGGTGCACTCGTAAGTCAAGGTTCCACTGTATGTATATATATATATATATATATATATATATATATATATATATATATATATATATATATATTGTAACGGTTTTGAGAAGTGTAACGGTTTTGAGAAGTGTAACGAATTTGAGAAGTGTAACGGTTTTTGAGAAGTGTAACGGTTTTTGAGAAGTGTAACGGTTTTTGAGAAGTGTAACGGTTTTTGAGAAGTGTAACGGTTTTTGAGAAGTGTAACGGTTTTTGAGAAGTGTAACGGTTTTTGAGAAGTGTAACGGTTTTTGAGAAGTGTAACGGTTTTTGAGAAGTGTAACGGTTTTTGAGAAGTGTAACGGTTTTTGAGAAGTGTAACGGTTTTTGAGAAGTGTAACGGTTTTTGAGAAGTGTAACGGTTTTTGAGAAGTGTAACGGTTTTTGAGAAGTGTAACGGTTTTTGAGAAGTGTAACGGTTTTTGAGAAGTGTAACGGTTTTTGAGAAGTGTAACGGTTTTTGAGAAGTGTAACGGTTTTTGAGAAGTGTAACAATTTTGGAGGAAGTGTAACGAATGTGAAAAGTATGGTTTTGTTGTGTGTAACACCCTCGTAATGTAAATAATGGTCGCAGCCGTCCTCCTAGTTAATTCCATGAAACTTACACACAGGCCACGATATATCTTTTTAAATAGTGTATTTCCTTATTACCTTCGCAAAAGCGGAAGGTTATGTTTTGATCGCTGTGTATTTATTTGTATGTCTGTGTGTGTGTGTGTATGTTATTCGCATAACTCAAAAAGTATTCAACCGAATTGCATGAAATTTGGTGGGATGATTGGTTATTATACGGGACACATTTGATTAGATTTTGGGAGCAATCGGGTCAAAGGTCAAGGTCAAGGTCACGAAAAGGTCAAAATCGTATTTTTGTTGTTCTGTTCCCTACACTCCCATGCCAAGTACAGAACAGTAGCTGCGGCGAAGGTATGCGCTCTACCGAGTGCCCGTTCTAGTTCTATGTAGGCTAAATATGTGTTTCCCACCAGATTGACTTTGCATTGTATCAAACAAAATAAGCGTAGGCCCTTTCAATTTCCCCAAACATCTCCGCTCTCCAAAGTTCCTTTCAAAAGGGGTGCGAGTGGTGTTCAATCCTGCAAGCCGCCATTGCCCATGTGCTCATCTCGGAGAAGAAAGGCGTGTCTCCACCTCGTCATAGAGGGGAGGAGTGAGCCAACCCCACTTGGCCAACCAGCACCGCGGTTAGCGACCCGGTAGGTGTGCCCTCGCAGCCGGCGGCTTGATTCCGCCCGGAGTAATAAAAGGGACTGGAAGGGACTGCTTTGGCAGATGACCAGATGAGAGATGAGCGAAGAGGTGACATACGAAAGGAGCTGTGAGCTGAGAGATGCGAGACGCTCCAAGCCAAAGAGGAGAGGAAACCAGCTTTGGAGAGACGCGCTGAGAGGAGGGAGACGGCTCCACCAGAAGGAGAGGAGCAGGTGTGACCGAGCCAGCGCGTGACGTCTACAGCATCGGCAGCGGATACGCGACGGAGGGTTTTCCCGCCAAAACCGCGAGGAATTGAGAGCTGCTGCCTCCGACCCTGCCTCCCTCTCCAGCAATCCACCTCAAGCCCTACCTGCCTGCAATATCCCCCGTGTAAGTGTGAACGTCGTCTGTCCTACTCGTTGTCTTGGGGTTAAGTAAAATGAATAGTTTAAGCTAACGATGCACTGTGTGACTGCTTCTTCCATCCATTGCTGTAAATAATTTTGGTCGCTCTTTCTTTTTTTGCTTGTGTGTGTATAATAAATCTGTTCTTCCTCCGTACTCTGTCTTCTTCTCTTTTCATTCTCTTTCGGTCGCTTTAGAGGTTTCCCGATTGAATATCTGCGGTGCGATCTGGTCAACGTCGGGTGGAATCGGGTTCTAATCGGGGAGTAACTGTTCGGACGCGGTAATACCAACCGCTCGGTAAAATAACATCTTAATCCACGATCCGTAACAATTGGTGTCTGGGAGTGGGATTCGAGGCCCGAACCAAATTTTTAAAACGAATAGAAAAAAAATTTGGTCAAAATTACGAGCTGCCGAAATTTGTTTTTTTAAAGAAAAACCCGAATTTTGAGATCGCGCCATGGACAATCAAGGCGATCGGATGTCGTTGGGGGAGATAGACGGGTTAAGGGTAACCCAGGACTTAGGGGAAGAAAGGGAGGAGGAGAGCAATGAGGTGGCGGTTGAGGGGGTATCAGACGCACAAAATGGCGTCCTCGCGTACGAGGTTGCGGGCGCGCAAAATGGCGCCTCGCACATTGCTGCGGCGGCCGCACCCGCTGCACAAGTGGGAGGGATGGCCCAAATGCAGGCCCTCATGGAGCAATTTATGGTACAAATGCAGGCGTCCCTCAACCTGCAGAGTGAGCAAATGAGGGCTCGGAGTGAGCAAATGGGGGTAATGGGGAACCGGATGGATGCTCAGGGTGAGCGATTGGAGGGCCAAATGGGGGTAATGGGGAACCGGATGGATGCTCAGAGTGAGCAATTGGGAGTAATGAGGGACGAAGCGAGGGGTACTGGTGAGGGGTTAGACAAGAAATTTGGGAAGTTAGGCAATAATTTTGAGGGGTTAGACAATGGGATAAAAGAGGTGAAAAATGGGTTAATGGGGTTAGAAAATAGGATGGAAGGCAAATTGCGGGAGATAGGGGAGCAATCCGCCCGAGAAATTAAACAAATGGGAGAGCAGATAGAGGAGGTAAAAATCGGGGTAGAAACCAAATTGGATGCTCAGAGGGATGAATTGGGACAGATGAGGGTGGCATCTACAAAGGAGATGGAGGAGATGAAATAGGAGATACGACGAGGTGTGAGTGAGGTTTCGGGGCTACGCGAGGAGGTAAAGCGAGGTGAGAAGCGTATGGAGAAAGAGGTGAGGAATAATACGGCTAGGTTACAGGGGGGAATAGAGGGTCTGACGAAGGGAGTAGAACAGCTGACGGAGGGACAAAAAGAACTAGTGGAGCTGGTTCAAAAGAACACTGCGGTACTAGGAGGGTTAAAGGCGACACAAAAAGAAATTAAAAACGAATTAATAGCGACACAGAGGCAATGTCAGATGGTACGTGAGGAACTGACAATGAGGGTGGACGAGGTGACAGAGATAATGGAGACGAAGGACCGAGAGGTGAGGATGCACATAGAGACGGTCACGGTAGCCTTAGAGGACGAACTTGAGGAGACGCACCGAGAAATAAAAGAGGTGAAGCGAAAATTAGAGGAAGTGGAAGAAGAGGTGAGTGAAATTAAGAAGGGACGGACAGAAACTAAAAGAGAAATCCAGGAGGAGGTGATGGAATATGTGCAAGGTCGGTGCTCAACTCATAATGTGATGCTCACTAACCAAATAAAGAGTTTGCAGGTGGCAAAGGAGGTGCGGAGACGAGGTACGGAGGTGAGTGGCAATGTATATGATGTGAGGAAAGCTTCAGTCGGCTTGGGGATTGGTTTGGATCCGGGTGTTCGTGAGAGGCCGTTGGTGAAGTGTGCGACAGGTCTGGTGTGCGAAAAAAGAGGTGTGCGAGAATGTCCGACCATGGGGTGTGTGAGGAAAAAGTGCACGCCAAGGAGTGAGTGTGCCGTCAAGAGTGAGTTGGTCGAAGCGCGTGTGCGAGGGGGTACATGGAAGCGCGGTGTGGTGAGTGTTACAGAGGAAGTAACGAGAGAGTGTACACCTGTGGTGAGTGTTACAGAGGATGTAACAAGAAAGTGTACGCCTGTGGTGAGTGTTACAGAGGGTGTAACGGGAGAGTGTGCGCAAGAGTGTGCGCGAGAAAGGTGTGTAACGGACAGGTGCATGAGGAGAGAGTGCGCTGTCGAGAGTAAGGGTGAGTGCGCGACCGAGAGTGGAGGTGAGAGTAGTGAGAGTGACACGGAGCGTGAGTTGGTTGTGACAGGTGAGCGAGGATGTACACCTGGAATGGAAGGATGCACACCTGGAATGGTAGAGCGTGAGTGGGAATGCACGCTGGAATTGGTAGTGAGGCACGTGGTTGGGTGCGAGTGAGAGCACACCTGTGATTGTCACAAAGGAGGTGACCGAGAAAGGGGCGCGAAGAGGTGTGTTGGTGAGGTGTGCGAGCGACGAATGTGTGCCAAGGTGTTCGGTGGTCAGGTGTGTGACCAAGTCGGTGAGCGGAATGAGTGTACCGAGGTGTGTAAGGAAAGGTACGAGGAGCATGGGAACAGCTGGAGGTATGAGCAAGAAAGGGGTAGCGTATGCATGTAAGCATGCAGGTGAAGCATCGACGGTAACCGGGTTAGAGGTTAGAACGACGTATAGCCGAATCGGGCCCTCGGTGCGTGCCGGGCTTCGCGTGCCGCGAGAACCAGAAGGGATCCGAGCCGCGGCGGGTTCGAAAGGACCGCCGTACGCGATCCACGCTGGGCCTCGCTTGGAACGGCCGCGTCCGGGCTCCACTAGGCGGAGCGGGCAGCCCGATAGGAAGGGTCGTCATGGCGACCACTTTCTATTGAGACGTGCCGGCAGGTCGAGATCGGGACATTGGATGGCTCCACGCCAAGGTGGTGCGTGGGATCTCGGCCCGGGTAAGCCCCCGTCCCTGCCCCGAATGCGGGACGTATCCAGCCGCTGGCACAAAACGACCCGCGTTCATTGCTCGGCTGTACGAAGCCGGGCTGTAGACGTGAATTGGCGCACCGAGAGGATGTAATAAGTAGACGGGTGATGAGGATAGTGTTTTGGCCCCGAAATTAGAAAAAAAAAGCAAAATTTGATGATGGGTACGGTGATTAGCGGTAAATGGCAAATTTTTGATTTGTTGGATTTGGACGAGCGAAATTGATAGGACCTCCCCGATGTGGAGGGATGGCAAATCCACCATCCCTCACAGGTGGGGCAAATGCGCAATAGTTTATGGGGTTGATGGCAGTGAAAACTAGCCCGGGTGGGTTAGGATATATCGTGTGTAGGGATCTAGCGAAGATGACATTAGGTAACGTTAAGGTTAGTTAGTGACAAGGATACCTGTAGTGGGGACGCAGGTAGATTAGTGTGGATGATAATGACGTGGGAGCGCAATAGTTTAAAGGGGCGACTGGGAAGCGCAAGTTTCAGAGGGGAGTAGTTAGAAGAGATGATGCCGTGTGTGTGAGGATTGAACAGGTGTGATTGAACAGGTGTGATTGCACAGGTGTGCAACTGAACGGGTGTATGTATGGAGCAGTGTATGAGGGAGTGATGATGATGTGTATTGTGATGACCAAATGGTCCAGGAAGAAAGGAGGGTGCAGGTGGCACCAGGTGTGAGGGCACAGGTGTGCAACAGCAGGTATGGAGAATGGTAGTGTGGAATAAATGGAGTATTGGAATGGATGGTCGTGGAGTGAGTATGGTGGAAATTGTGGAGTGGAGTGGATGGTGCGAAGGTGTGAATGGGGGAAGAGTGGACCCCCATCATGGATACCCGGGGCGGGTAGTGCAAGTGTTAGGTAGAGGGTACAGGTAAATTGTGGTTGGATATTGGCATCTGTGGTGCGGGTGAAAGAATGGGCTTTGGATGGGTGCATTAGTGTTGTGGAAATGGCTGGGCGTGTCGCCTGTTAGTGTGTGTAGTTGGTTTGGGCACTCCACCACTGTGAGGGTGTCGGCCAGGCGAGGCCGCAGGTGGGCTCTGGGAGCCGGTAGTAGTTGTTGTGGATGGGGCCCGAGGATCCGGAGGACGGATCCGGGTAGCCCAGTGCCAGAGGGCACCGAGTCGGGTGACAGAGCCAGGAGGGGCTTCCCCCAGTTAGTTAGGTTAGGGTGAGGAGCTAGGTAAGCTCGGGTGGCAACTGCAGTGGTGGAGGTGTGCAGGTGGGTAGACCTGCTGGGAGAGCTACACGTCGCAGCCCAGAAATTGTGCGAGGGCACCGGGAGATGAATCGGGGGAGTGAGACCCCAAATTGAGAAGCACCACAGTTTGGGCAATGGGAATTGGTTTTTAGAACCCATAGTGTAAGTTGGCCAATGGATTGGCAGGGAGAGACCCCGGGTAGTGTAAAGTGTGTTAAAATCATTTAGAGGATAGTTAGGATGAAGGATCTCCTCGCACCATCTGCATCCACTCACCTGAGGTGACAGGTACTCCACACCATGCCATGGTTTGATTATTTTTTATGATGCAAATGTTTGGATTGTGAGACGCATCATGACGTGGGTGTGACATTGTGCTTTGTTGTTCCATCTCTTCCTCCTTATGAGGATTGATGATGAATTGGGTGATGGCAAATTTTGGTTAGAGGGATTGTGGAGACGAATTTGGTATAGGAGAAATATGGGGAAGACGTGACAGTAGTGACGAATTTGTAAATGGGTAGATTTTTGTACATATGGGGTAAGGGCAAGGGTAGTGTAGGTGACAGGGGGGTGACGTACGGTAGGGACGAGCTTTCTCATCTCGCCCTCCGTACGCATTTCGCCTTGCATTGCCTTATTGATGTGTACCCTTGTGACCTTACCCCTCGCTCAATTGTCTCTTTTGTCTCCCACATGACCTGTGCGCCATTGGGGGCCAAGGGGAGCGTGCGTGAGGTGGCCATTGTGCGCACGAGATTCCCAGAACCAGCATTGATGTACCACTTTATGGACCGCTGTTCTGCGGCCAAGTACCACTTGATGGACCCCAGGTTCTGGGGCAGGGCACCTCTGTTGGAGACCGGCCATAGTGGCCAGGGAATCTTGCTTGCGGACCTCGGTAAGGTGGCACCTATGCCAAACAGGTGGACCACCCTTAGTTGGCCCCTGTTGCCCGAAATAAAAATGGACACGGTTTGTGCTTTTTATATTTCCAAGTAGGCCGCATGAAGCCAGAAGACGTCGGGAAGAACATCGGCCCAGCAGAGAAAGAGAAGACCACCACCAGTTGTTTTGTTGTGTTTGTTATGAACCATGGTGACTGTGCACCGAGTGGTGCTTTTTGGTGCTTTTGGGTGCTTTGGTGGTATTGGTACTGGTGCATCGATGCAATGCGTGCTGTCTCCTCCCTCCCAACAGGAATTTCTTTTTTTTCTTGTTCCCTAAAAAGAAAAACACAGGTCCTGGGTTGCGTTGTAAATAAGAAATAACGTCATTGTAAATAATACTCCCCACCGTAAATGTATAGTTTGAGAATAATTCCGTAATTCGGTTAGCTGTGGGCTTGAGTCTGTTAGACAGGGTGCAATGCAATAGGGAGACATACTTATTTGTGTTTTAAGAGTGTCACACTCAGGGTCAGGTTAATTGTAGAGGGAATTACACCTACGTGTCACACTAAGTTAAAGTTTTGTAGGCCCGAGGGCGGACCTGAAGAAAGGAGGGTGCAGTGTAACGGTTTTGAGAAGTGTAACGAATTTGAGAAGTGTAACGGTTTTTGAGAAGTGTAACAATTTTGGAGGAAGTGTAACGAATGTGAAAAGTATGGTTTTGTTGTGTGAAACACCCTCGTAATGTAAATAATGGTCGCAGCCATCCTCCTAGTTAATTCCATGAAACTTACACACAGGCCACGATATATCTTTTTAAATAGTGTATTTCCTTATTCTATGTAGGCTAAATATGTGTTTCCCACTAGATTGACTTTGCATTGTATCAAACAAAATAAGCGTAGGCCCTTTCAATTTCCCCAAACATCTCCGCTCTCCAAAGTTCCTTTCAAAAGGGGTGCGAGTGGTGTTCAATCCCGCAAGCCGCCATTGCCCATGTGCTCATCTCGGAGAAGAAAGGCGTGTCTCCACCTCGTCATAGAGGGGAGGAGTGAGCCAACCCCACTTGGCCAACCAGCACCGCGGTTAGCGACCCGGTAGGCGTGCCCTCGCAGCCGGCGGCTTGATTCCGCCCGGAGTAATAAAAGGGACTGAAAGGGACTGCTTCGGCAGATGACCAGATGAGAGATGAGCGAAGAGGTGACATACGAAAGGAGCTGTGAGCTGAGCGGTGAGATGCGAGACGCTCCAAGCCAAAGAGGAGAGGAAACCAGCTTTGGAGAGACGCGCTGAGAGGAGGGAGACGGCTCCACCAGAAGGAGAGGAGCAGGTGTGACCGAGCCAGCGCGTGACGTCTACAGCATCGGCAGCGGATACGTGACGGAGGGTTTTCCCGCCAAAACCGCGAGGAATTGAGAGCTGCTGCCTCCGACCCTGCCTCCCTCTCCAGCAATCCACCTCAAGCCCTACCTGCCTGCAATATCCCCCGTGTAAGTGTGAACGTCGTCTGTCCTACTCGTTGTCTTGGGGTTAAGTAAAATGAATAGTTTAAGCTAACGATGCACTGTGTGACTGCTTCTTCCATCCATTGCTGTAAATAATTTTGGTCGCTCTTTCTTTTTTTGCTTGTGTGTGTATAATAAATCTGTTCTTCCTCCGTACTCTGTCTTCTTCTCTTTTCATTCTCTTTCGGTTGCTTTAGAGGTTTCCCGATTGAATATCTGCGGTGCGATCTGGTCAACGTCGGGTGGAATCGGGTTCTAATCGGGGAGTAACTGTTCGGACGCGGTAATACCAACCGCTCGGTAAAATAACATCTTAATCCGCGATCCGTAACAATATATATATATATATATATATATATATATATATATATATATATATATATATATATATATATATATATATATATATATATATACATATATACACACATATATATATATATATATATATATATATATATACTAGGGTGGGCTTCAAAAAATCAAAATGCAGATTTTCTCCGGGACATGGTCTATTTCTGTTCCTTGTGGTGTCAAAGGAAACCACACCAAATTTGAATGGAATCCAATAATATTTAGGGGTGCCACAGCAGTGATGAATTTTCCCCCATGCAAAAATAGGAATTCCTATTTTTTGGGCTGCATATACACAAAATAAATACATAATTATATATATACATTAAATATAATATTAAAAATAAATATATAGTAAATATACATTAAATAATAATAATATATATTATATTATACATTATATATACAATTATACGATAGACAATTATACAAATATAGACAAATATAATACATTAAATAATATATTAAAAATAAATATAATATATTAAAATTTAAATATAATAAATAAATATATAGTTATACAATATATATACATTATAATTAAATATACATTAAATTTATACATAAAATGTACATTAAATAATAAATATACATAAATACACATTATACATTATATATATAGTTATATACAATATATTATACATACAGTTTTGAGACTTCCTATGATCACTATCTGGGCAATTTTCATGCATGTTTTGTACAGGTTCCCGGGGTCAGGGGTACGCTTTTTTAGTGTGTAATATGTAGGCCTAACTTATTGACTGTGGCTCTTTTGTAGAGAGTGACCCTGTGGAGTAAGAATTAACAGGATTTTACCCACATTCTTGCGTATTTTGCAGATATGGCATGTGCTAGTTCCAGTGTTTCATTGAAAACTCGGGCTCAGGATAATGTGTATCTCATTGGGTCCACTTCTGGAGATGCCATCAAAGGTGCCAAGCTCCCGACTGTGCATCAATCTCTTGTCCTGTTTTTCCATCACCTGAAGAAGGAGAATCGCACTGCCCGGGAGAGTGCAACCCTCACCATTGAAGAGGTTGTGAAGTTCTGGGAAAAAGCTCACCTACCTACAACGACGAAGCAGCACTGCATCCATCGTTTGGAGAGGCTATATGAAGAATGGAGGAGCCTCCAAAAAGGTGCAAAGCGGGGTGGTGCGACCCAAGAGAAAAAGGAAGCATCCTTCAAGGCCTCCTTGGAGAAGACGTTTGATCTTAGGCATGCAGATTCGGAGGCCATAATCACCAACCCCGAGGACAGGAAGTTTCTTCACGATCAATTCTCAGAGAGGAAGGCTTCAATGGGATCTGTAGACACTGTGTTGGAAGCAAAATTGCCTATCAACCTATCCTATCAACCTATCCAGTCAACCTATCCTATAGTCAACCTATAGAACCTATATAGTCAACTATAGTCAACCAAGTCAACTATATAGAATCCAGTCAACCTATAGAAGCCTATCAACATTGTCACTCCTGAAGTCGCAGCTTCTTTGGATCGTACGAAAACAAGTGACCGAATGGCTGTCCACAACTTGGCATCCATTTGTAGAGCAGTAGGATGGGATCCTGCAGAGCTGGCACTGAACCGATGGACAGTGCGGCGGAATCGCATGATGCATCGATGCAAAACCATGGACGAAATAAAAGAAGCATTTCATCATAATGTGCAGGGTCCTTTAGTGGTCCATTGGGATGGAAAGCTTCTTCCCGATGTCACTGGAGATTTTGTGCATGTGAAGGTGGATCGTCTTCCAATCCTTGTGTCCAACCAGTACCATGGAATGGAGCAGCTGTTGAATGTTCCCAAGTTACCTGACTGGGGAGGAGAAGCTATGGCAACCGCTGTAGTGGACACACTGAAGAGCTGGAACCTTGTGGGCAAGGTGAAGGCTTTGTCTTTTGACACAACGGCCAGCAATTCAGGTGTTCGTGGAGGGGCTGCTGTCCTCATTGAAAAGAAGCTACAGACTGAACTAATTCATTTGGCTTGCCGCCATCATGCGCACGAAATCATTCTGGGAGATGTTTTCACCACTCTTTTCGGTCCTTCATCAGGCCCTGACATCCAGCTTTTTAAGCGGTTTCAGGCGGAGTGGCCGTCCATTGCCCATCACCAACCAAAAAATGGATTCACAGATCCTGATACGGCAGCTGAGTTTGCACAGAACAATGACATGATGGATGAAGCTCTGGAATTTGCTCTTGTGTGTTTGAAAGATCAGCAGCCACGATATGATTATCGTGAACTCCTAGAACTGACTGTCATCTACATGGGAGGAATCCCACCTCGTGGAATCCGGATCATGGCTCCAGGAGCAATGCACAGAGCCAGATGGATGGCAAAAGCACTATATTCACTACAGGTGTTCATGTTTCGGTCAGAGTTCCACTTGACACTTCGAGAGGCGAGAGAACTCCGAGCCTTCAACATTTTTGTCTGCCTTGTGTATGTACAGGCTTGGTTTCGGGCTCCACAAGCTATTGAGGCTCCCCTGAATGACATTAACCTCTTCAAGAAGATGGAAAAGTTTGAACAAATCAATCAGAAGATGGCTCAGGCAGCCTTGAAGGCACTTGGCCGCCACACGTGGTACATGAGCCCAGTACTAGTGGCATTTGCATTCTTTGACACCAGAATTGACAAAGAAAGCAAGATCAATATGATTGAAGCATTGAAAAATGACGGTGAAAACCCCTCTCCAAAGAGACCAGCTATCAAACGAGGAACCGCCCTGTCAATCGCTGGCCTCATAACAAAACACACCAAGCATTTCTTCAGCATCCTAGGGACCCCAACTGATTGGATGGATAAGGATCCTGGTTCATGGGAGCAAGAAACCAGCTTTCAGGAAGCAAAGAAAGCCGCCAGTGGCTTAGTCGTGGTGAACGACAGGGCAGAAAGGGGTGTCGCATTGATACAAGACTACAATAAGCTCCTTACAAAGGATGAAGAGCAAAAGCAAGCTCTGCTCCAAGTTGTTGCTGCTCACAGGAAGATGTACCCCGATGCCAAGAAGGCAACAGTGGTGAAACAGGCCCAGAAATAGGAGTTACATTTCTCATTATATTTGGGTTTTTTAATATTATGTGATATGGTGTCTCAGCCTGTCATCCTTCCGAGGTCGGCTAATTGAGTACCAGTTCACTGGTAATTCCCTGTTTGTCGTTAAAGGCGGCAAAAAGGGTTGGCGTCAGGAAGGGCATCCGGCCGTAAAACATTGCTTCAAAAAGGGGACCGAAAAACAACAACAACCACGGTTCCCGAAAAAGGCCAACCCCCGCTTGCGGGGAAAAATGGCCTCTAAAGGTGGTTATTTTTTTTTTTTAATGGTGTCTCTTCATTTTATGAACTGAACATTTGGATTGTTATCATTGAATTTGAGTTTTCATAGCAATATAGTGCTATTTGTGCAGCTATTGTAACTTGTGTTTGCTAGAATACAAAGAAAGTGAGTGGAGGGTGGATTTTCATAAAACAAACTTCTGGTTTTGCTTTCGATCCATATATAGAAAAGTTTTGTCGACACCTTTAGTTTGAAGGCTGATGTGGCACCCCTAAATAAAATCAGATTGCTTTCATATTTGGTGTCTTTTCATTTTGGAACAAAAGGAACAACATAAAGCCATGTCCCAGTAAATATTTTTTTTAAATTATTTTGAGCACCACCCTAATATATACACACACACACACAATCACACATACATACACACATACACACACACACATACATACATACATACATACATACATACATACATACATACATACACACATATATATATATATACACATACATATATATACACAAAGAATTAAGTTAAGCACCCCCCCCGTTTTTTTACAACCTCGCACATTACAAGTTTGTTGTCGTCAAAACAGTGTAATATACCCATGATATTGCTATATTTTCTGGAGAAGTGATATTATGGTCACATAAAAACATAACAATCATGCCGTTTTCAATATTTTATTCTGAATAATTTAAGGTGAAATTTTTTGGGAATTTTAGGCATATTTTCACCTCAATTTAAGTATGGAGCTATAGGTCCATCACGGACAGTGTGGATGACGTTTATGTTTTCTAACGTACAGTCATTGTTCTGAGAAGACCTCTAGCGATCTTTGCATCAATAACGTGTGTAGGACCCACGTGATCGGATCACTGACTCAACCCTACGTCTCATAGACCCTGTAAGCCGTCGTATGCGTTGCTGTGGCAGGTTGTTCCATTCCCGATGTAATGCACGTTCCAATTCATCCAGATTGGCTATTGGAGGGACCATCTTCGCAATTTGTCGTCCCAACATGTCCCAAACGTGCTCGAGGGGGTTCAACCTGCCACAGCAACGCATACGACGGCTTACAGGGTCTATGAGACGTAGGGTTGAGTCAGTGATCCGATCACGTGGGTCCTACACACGTTATTGACGCAAAGATCGCTAGAGGTCTTCTCAGAACAATGACTGTACGTTAGAAAACATAAACGTCATCCACACTGTCCGTGATGGACCTATAGCTCCATACTTAAATTGAGGTGAAAATATGCCTAAAATTCCCAAAAAATTTCACCTTAAATTATTCAGAATAAAATATTGAAAACGGCATGATTGTTATGTTTTTATGTGACCATAATATCACTTCTCCAGAAAATATAGCAATATCATGGGTATATTACACTGTTTTGACGACAACAAACTTGTAATGTGCGAGGTTGTAAAAAAACGGGGGGGTGCTTAACTTAATTCTTTGTGTGTATATATATATATACACACAGTATATATGTAGAATTTATGTTCCAACAATTGACATTAAATAATAGCGTAAGGACTCGACTTTGTTGTCCCTTTTACGCCGCACCCAGTGACCCAATGCCCACGGCACTAATGGATTTATGATCTACGAATTGCGCTCTTTGTTTATCACCTACAGCCATACTCGAAAAATCTGAATTAGCCGACGTTGGGGCCCAAAAGCATCCGATTAACTGCCGATACGACGCCATCTTACGATGCCATCGTATTGGCGTCTGCTGGGCGAAGGCGAAGCAAGCCGTCCACTGAGTGGACAATCCAGAGCATGCATTTGTGCCGGTGTCGGCGATCGTTGTTCATATACGCACTCTTCATTCTCATCTTTCTTCTTAACTCTTACTCGGACAAGCAAATCCCCTATGCCATCCATAATGGTACACTCTATCCATACACCACATCCTCCCTTCCGTGGATGTTCCACGGGTTTCGGCTAGTTGACATTAAATGTCTTCAGACATTTTTCTTTTATGTAAGGAATCTTGAATTTGGACTTAAAAGGTATCTTGTATGTATGTATGTATGTATGTATGTATGTATGTATGTATGTATGAACATGTAAAGATGAGGTCTTAAATTTCAAATTGTCAAATGTCACTGAAAATATTATATTCAGCATCCTGCTTCTGAAAAACTTTTGAAGCAAATGAAAAAACTCCCCTTTTCGTACAGAACTTGCAATAAAAAGAGACGCAAAAGTAGATGTGTACTACAACTACTACATACTGTAGATGCATAATATTCAGCAATAAAGACCCTGAAGACACAAAGGACCCAAATGATCCAGAGGATACAAAAGACCCTGAGCAACCAAAAGACCCCAAGGACTCCAAAGATCCAAAAGAAAAGTAATTATGTCTCTTACATTGGAATTGTAGACTTGCAAACCGAGCCTCAAGGGCAGTGTACAGAAGCGTTTTTTTGAAATCGCAATAAATGCAAGGCGCAGGGAGGTGAAATTCGCTGCAAGTGATGTACAGCGCATGCAAAGTAAACCGAGTGTTCATTTATGTCTGTCGGGTGTCTAATAAATAAAGAAGATAAAAGCACACCTGACACTCTACTAAAAGCACACAAAAGCACACCCAGGCTTCAGACTGTGGCACGCTCATGAGGCTGCACCATCAACGTCAAATTAAACTGTTCCAACCCGTCATTTTTGACGTACTTTATACTTGTGTATTATACACCTTCCCAAGGTGGAAAACGGCAATAAAGCATGGGAATTCCTTCGGATTTTTTGCAGTCTAGTCTAAAGCAACATATGCTAAGTGAGTGTGATAATAACAAGGAGGGAGTCCTCTTACTCGTGATGCAATTGAGGTTTCTGAAGCATCACTCACAATACCCTCTCCCACAACCACTGGAAGCGTTACCACATGGTACATGTTTACAAAGAAAATTTGCATCGCTCCACCTACTGACTCCAAGGGAGGGGAGCATTTGAAGTCGCTACAATTTTTGTCGCAAGACCGCAGTCCCTTTGGCAAGTTTAGTTGGTTGAGATGGCAGAATGTTAAGTAATGACCGAATACATTGACAAAGAAGATGCATCAAATAATTTGACACAAGTGGCCACACGGATCACCAAGGACCATGTTTTGGTGGCCTGACGGAGTTTTTGGTGGCATTTAGCACCCAGGCCACTGCTTATTTCGAACCCTGTTCTGTTCTTATATGGATAGAAAGCTGAAAATTCTGTTTCTAAGCTAATTCTGGCCCAGGCTTTTACATTCCACAGCCAGTAATAGCTAATTAATCTCCAACTTTGGAAGTTATGGACCCCAAAATTATGCTGAGTTTGGTTTGGTGCTAAATTGACTTTTGAGATTTTAAGGGGTCAATAATATTGAACCTTTTGAAGTTTTTTTGCATTTTGTCACGTCAAATATTTGGGAACTGGACTGTGCATGAAAAGAGTCTGAACTGAGCTTGAATGGGTGTATGGTGGAGTCCTAAACATCATTACGGGACAAAACCACCCTTACGGATCACCACCACCACCGCCCTTACGGGTTGACCCCGTGGGCATGTGTTGGAGGTACTGAGCTTTTATCCATATAAACGAACATACTTGATCATCTATCTATAATTCCAGTAATCTCTGTCTGTCTGTCTGTACGTCTGTACGTTTGTCTGTGACCGCTGTTTCTCGACAACCACGGGTCCGATATACTTGAAACTTGCCAGGTATATTGCTGGGGACCCGAGGATGTGCCTTTTCAAGGTTTCATATTAATCGGACAATTACTTACCGAGCTATGTCCAAAAAACGATTCAACCAATCAGAGAGCAGCGAACGATCGCGTGTGCCGAACGTGGCGGGCACACTCTGCCTCGGATGGCACATTTGAGAGCGTATTCATTTATTTCACGTTTGCAAACTATGTTGGCGTTAAACTATGTTTTACAACTAATAAAAACGAATTTGCGATTCATTCGCTTTCCTGCGCGTTTGTGCACGCGATGGCGATTTCTTTACCAAACTCCGGAAGCCGTTCGCTTTGGACCAAACCATTGCATGTAAATAGAGGGGGGGGATTGTCACCACTCGCAAGCCGTTCGCTTTGGACCAAACCATTTCATGTAAATAGAGGGGGGGGGATATAATTTTAGATATAGATATAGTACGGGCATGCCCTAGTACTTTTAAAGCAATAAAAACTTTGATTCACCACCTCCTTGTGTATGAACTGAATTTTGCAAAAATTATACTTTTTGTCCCTATTCCACCAAATTATTCAAAAACGAGAAACAATGTTGTCATCTCAATATGTGTGACGTGTGAAGGAGGTTGTGGTCATGTTTCATCGAAATTGTGTGTAGTTTCAGTGAATATTAGTGAGTGTTTATATACTGACTGACTTACTGACACTGAGATGGCAATACATAACCTGAACGAAAGATGTATTCTGGTGTCTCTTTATAGTGAACTTGGGTTGGTTAATAGTTATCGTACCATCTTTGATGTGTGATTCTAAGTTGAAATTTTTCTCTCGGGTGAGGCTGACTTTCTTTTTAATATTTCCAGCCTCACACCTAAGAAAGATCAAGTGTCTGAAGCAAAAAGATCAATGGAAGAGGTTTACCAAGGTAAGGGCAATGAGGGATTCAACACTAATGCATGCCCACTGATTTATTGTGATGTACCTTAGATGTGGGATTTGTGGTTTGACTGTATTTCTCACATCACACATGTTATAATGTGCATACCTTTTCCTTGTTATTTGTGCATTATCACTGGATGGGGGCACTTTTGATGCTGCTGGCTTGTCTCATCTGAGCCATATCTATGTGAAAGTGCCAAGATGGCAATCATGCTGAGGTCCTTTGATTCATGACTCAAACAGCAAGGCATACTTGTGTAAGCGGGCATATTCTTCACCCACACGTAGAGGGACACAGAAACATTGAGGCTTTGTCATAAACAATTATTTAGAGGTTCATTACCTAATTACCTCTGCCACCAAAGGTGGATGGAGGTTATGTTTACACCCCTATTTCGCTGTGTTTGTGAACAAGAATGTCTCAAAAGGTTGTGGACAGATTCAGGTGAAACTTGGTGGGGATTAGGTATGATGATGGTGGCATGATTAAATTTTGTTAAATATGCAGATCAAGAAGCCAGAAGTTTTCAAGTGATTCTTCACCATTGAGTGATGGGGCTAAAACTGATATATCGCAGGGTATCTTAAAAAAGGTTATCCGGACGGAACTTGGTGAACAGGTTGGGTGTGTGATAAGGATGCAGCAATTCAATTTTGATGAAGATCCGTATCTGGATATGAGATTTATTTTTCATTCCTTAAGTGATTCTTCACCGTTTAGTGATAGGTCCAAAAGCCATATATAGCATGATATTTCAAAAAGTTGTGAACAGATTATTACAAAACTATGTGGATGAGTTGGTTATGCGACAAGAACAAACTGATTCGATTTTGGTGAAGGTCCGGATGCAAACTCTTGAGACTAGCAGAGGTATGCACTCTACCAAGTGCAGTTCTTGTTGTTTTTCTGTTATCTTGTATGTTTATTTTGCATGTATATATGATGGAAGGTGAAACTGAAACATTAAAGCTATTATGTAATTTTATTTTCTTCCTGTACAGTATTTATTTTCCAAAAGTATTGAAGTGTTGCAGCAGAAGTTGGCCGCCCAGCCATGTTAAGCACAACCTCTCAAACCGTCTTTTTCCAAAGAGTTCACACTATTTGTACACATTTTATTTTTCCGTGACATAACTTAGTTTGTGCCATATCGTGCAGTCACGCTTACTGATCACATGGTGCTGGTACTTAATTAAGAGTGTTGCCTTAAGTTGTTTGGAATAGTCTTCTGTCGTCTACATATGTGCACATAATTTGTGGGCCTTAGATCCTGTAAAAAGAATAATAACTAGAACTGCCACTTTAAAACTGCTGGCAGTGATGACCGGTTTACTCGCACCCACTTTTCATACAACCCCACTTTTCATACAACCCCACTTTTCATACAACCCCACTTTTCATACAACCCCACTTTTCATACAACCCCACTTTTCATACAACCCCACTTTTCATACAACCCCACTTTTCATACAACCCCACTTTCATTGGACATGCTTTGACACAACCCCCTTGGATACAACCCCGATGCGCGCGTGCGCACACACACACACACACACACACACACACACACACACACACACACACACACACACACACACACACACACACACACACACACACACACACACACATCCTATGGCACACCTGTGGTGAAAATTTCATGTCAATCCGTGCAATGATTCCAGAAAAAGCGATTTTTTTTTTAAAGAAAATAAACGTGAAATTGCAGAGCCAGAATTATTTATTTTATCTGAGAAGTCAAGCGAGGTGTCTTCTTCCTCAGCTTGTCACACCTCTGTGTCAAATGCGATCGAGTTAAAAAAAAGTCAGAATTTGACCAAATCTGTTTTATTTGTTTGTTAATATACCTAAGCTATTGACAAATCTTCAATTAGAATTTTATTTGAGGTTAAAATGACCGCGAGAGATCGTGTCCAACGATCCCTTCAGTCTGTGCATGTGATGAACAATTAAATCCGCAGACACGAAGCCTCTTCTTCTTCACGCAATAACAACTTCTAGCTTCCAGACCGTACATCCAATCATCTTGAAATTTTGCACACTTGTTACTCTTCATGACTTCTACTATAGTATGAAGTTTCACGTCGATCAATAAAGCGATTCAAGAGATATCCATTTAAAGAAATATTTTCGTTTAATTAACGATATCTGCCAAACCACGTGACCTATCGCAAATTCCAAAATGACATTTTAGTAGACTTACATGCTGAACAGATCTGTGAAGTTTCCCCTCGATCGGATCAAAAATGAGGGAGGAGCTAGGTTTTAAAGGTTCATGCTTAAAAACGTCATAACTCTGGAACCATGTGACGCATGACGTCATCCTCGCTGACTTTTTTGTTCGTCATGGGTATGCGATTGTGCCTGCAAAGTTTGGCCTCGATCTGTTCAGCCGTTGCAGAGAAAAGGGGTTTTAGTGATTTCACGAAAAACAATATGGCGGCCGAACCACGTGACCTGTGACGTCATAATTACCATTAAAATATTCTACAGACCGAGTCCCTCCTATGGTTAAAATTTTATCTCAATCGGTCCTATTATTGCAGAGAAAATGTTTTTTAAAGGAAATTAAAACTTAAAATGGCACAAGCACTGGGAGACATGGCCTGGAAGGACAAAATGGTGCGTTTCTTCTTCTTTCAACAATAAAGACTTGTAGCTTCAAGACCGTACATCCAATCATCTTGAAATTTTGCACTTGTTCCGCTTGATGAGAGCTACATTGCATTAAAAATTCAAGTCGATCAATGCAGTGGTTCAAGAGTTGGAAGCTTTTTAGGATTTTCCTTCCAATATTTATTGCAGCCAAACCATGTGACTTATCAAAACGTCTCAAGTAACATTGACACATCCCCCCATGAGGAACATTTGTGTAAAGTTTCCACTCGATATCTTCAC
Organism: Myxine glutinosa; assembly: GCF_964187855.1. Lineage (NCBI taxonomy): Eukaryota > Metazoa > Chordata > Myxini > Myxiniformes > Myxinidae > Myxine > Myxine glutinosa. Next base: position 38,763,795 of record NC_136263.1, read on the forward strand.
AAATTATGGAGGTGATACCATTTCTAGTTTATGCTTAAAAACGTCACAACTCTGAAACCATGTGACGGATGACGTCGTGCTTGAGGCTTTTTTGTTTTTCATGGGTATGCGAATATGCATGCCAAGTTTGGGCTCGATCTGTTCAGCCGTTGCAGAGAAAAAGGTGTTTTCGTGGTTTTCACGAAAAACAAAATGGCGGCCGAACCATGTGACGTATGACGTCGAAATTTTTTGCATTCTGAGTTTTTTTTAAACTAGCATCTGGAAAAAAAATCTCATTTTTGGGGGAGAAAAATTGTGTTTGATGAATTCTAACCTCTTAACGTTAGCATTTTTAATATACTCAATAAACATGTTTTTTTGTTCCCATTGCAGAGTTTTTTAGAATGAGCCATTCCTCATATTTTTCCATTGAGCTGTTTCGGAGATGCAGAGGGGCAAAGTTGAAGGTATTTTACAAGATGGCGCTCATACCACGTGACCTATGACGTCATAATTAGCATTAAAGAATTCTACGAGCCTAGCCGATCATTTGATGAAAATTTCCTGTCAATCCGACCAGAGAAACTTAATTATGAAGTTTTCGGAGGTGCAACATAGGGTGGAAGAATAATAATAAGAAAAGCTCTTGCAGTAATAATAGGTTACTCTCCATTTCATGGAGAGTAAACCTAATAATAATAATAATAAGAAAAACTCTAGCAGAAATAATAGGTTACTCTCCATTTCATGGAGAGTAAACCTAATGAAGTCAGGCTTGTTGGAAGGGTCCTGAGAATGGGAGAACACAAGAAGAAAACACTGGAAAGACACAGTTGAGGAAAGGTCACAAATAACATGACTACTTGTCAAGCCGCAGTAGCCAATGATGCCCATTTGGCACGATGGAAATACATTGGGGGTTGTTATTTATGTGCACAATGGACCAGTGACCTTGGGCAGAAGAACCCTTTTGGTGTTCAAATTGGATGAACTACTGCAAAGTCAATGCAGTCTCATAGATAGTGAAGTATCCCTGTTGGCCTCAGTTTGATGCAGTGGATCCAGGAGTGAGCACTTGGCAGTATGTAACATGGTGTATTTGAATCTCAGACACATGAATGGTGTGTTGCAGCAATTTTTGTTGCTTCAGTTTGAACAGATTCAATGTCCAGACAATTAAATCGATTACAAAAATTTATTATTTGGGCACATTTCACTCAAGAATACCAAGTAATTACGATCAAATAACAGCATACTCTTATACCAGAGATGCAATGAGATGTACACAGCACAATACGTCTTCAGTGAATTGCTCCTTTGGCAGAGTCAACACTGGGTTTTTATAGGATTCACAGAGTCAGACTAATTAATGAGGTGTCCGTACAGCGGTGCCATTACCTCGTCTGGTCTTCGTCTCACCGTAAGCCCCAAGAGATAACATGCTAGGAGATATGCATTCACATATGGTATTGGCTAGAAAAGGAATTTGCTTAGCTCTGAGAAACGGATTCGTTCACAGATATCAGACACAATATTCCCATGCAAACCTTGTTCTCCTTTATGGTCCATTATTAACCCAATTCATAGGGTAAGATGTATACCTCACCGTCATTGAATATATGCACGTATTAAAATAATTATAATAAGAGTTCTGATGATTTGAACAATCAATCTGGAAGGTGTCATTATTCTCCAAGTATTAATTTTGAGATTCAGCAGGAGATGACTCTCCTAAACTGAACAATGGAAAAAGAGAGTCATCTTGATGATGGAAGTGACCTTCCACAGGTGACAAACGTCAAACAAAACCACCACTTTCGGCTTCTGAATGATCGAGCACACCCTTTCGATCCCGTCCAGTTCAATTGTTCGACTGCATCTCCACTCCTTCACTACAAAAGCCTCACCAACTCAACAAAACCCTATCATAGTTTCTCCAGCTCACCTGCCACTCTTACAATTTTTTTCAACTCAACTGCCACTCTCACTTTTAGCGGGGCAGATATGTGAAACAATTGTTCAGATTGTGGTAAAAGCACCAAATTTCGTACAGTTCATCTTGAATACATAATAATCGATTTCAGATATAGTGCCAAGAAAAAAATCCCCCTGGTGGCCATATTTGGCCAAAATCCAAGATGGCGTTCAGCCGAGCCGTGAATTTCTATTAAACCCGATATTTTCTTTAATATTCAAGCTACAGACATGAATAAAACATCATTTTGTATGTTTTCAGACACAAGGAATCCAATTACAGCATTAATTCTTTCATAAAATACATTAATTTCAACATAAAGGGCTTTTTTGTGCCAAATTATCTGAAATCGGTGAAAAATTTGACCGATTTTAAGCAATGTGATGTGATATCATATCACAACATGGGTGTATTATACTCATAATATAAATTCTAAGTATTTTTTACTTGCAATAATATATGTAATGCATGAAGGTGTAATTGTACACATCATTTATAATATGGTAATTTAGTAACCGAATCGCTCTGTTGTTCCACCTGCCAACAGTTCAGCACAACAATACATCGCTACCATTAAATTATGCATATAGTACACTGATGCATGTGAAATGAGATTTAAAAATGAACAATATTAAAACATTTCACATTAAATGAAAAGTAAAATTACTTTACATGGAATTACCACATGGTTGAGTTTTAAAATAAATGCATTGTCATCATGGTAACATATGATGTACAAGCAGAAAAACCACCGTTTAGAGGCCATTTTTCCCCGCTTCGCGGGGGTTGGCCTTTTCGGGGACCGTGGTAGTTGTTGTTTTTTTGGTCCCCTTTTTGAAGCAATGTTTTACGGCCGGATGCCCTTCCTGACGCCAACCCTTTTTGCCGCCTTCAACGACAAACAGGGAATTACCAGTGAACTGGTACTCAATTAGCCGACCTCGGAAGGATGACAGGCTGAGTCAACCCCCCATAACCATAACTTGACCATAACCATAACCATAACCATAACTTGAGTACAAGCAGAAGCAAACATAAATAAAAATGTAAACAAATATCGCAATGCAATATATTGGGAAGTAAGAACACAAAATCATTAAGCAACTACTTCTGACTGCAGTTGGGTGTGGTTGACATTCCACATTATAACAGATTATTAAGCACCTTGATATGATATACCAGTATACCAGTAGCCACTATAGCTGACTGCTGGCAAGAACGATACCGTAAAACTGATATACCAATCAGACTAGAATTAAAACACAATTACCCACATTGGCAGATCTTGAAATAAACAATAAATTGACCAGTTCATGTTGTATATAGACATGATAGACAACAAATACATTAACTATATACACCCATGTCAACTGAATGACAATACTACTGAAACATGATGATGTCTACTACTAATACTGCAGTAGGCTACATTCGACTAGCGAATGAAAACGCCATATCATTACATCATTTACAAACAATAGTCAGTTGCCTTCATTGTGGTCGCAATCACCCCTGCATTGACAGAGTGTTGTGCATTTAAGATTTGCTTTGACACACCTGCATTGTCCCCTGCAACCTTTCACACAATGACACTTTATCAGCTCGGAACAAGACATTGCTGCTTCAGGCGGTAGTGTCCACAGTGGTTCCCATTCATGTAGAGCGTTCTTCTTCCACCCCCATGCATCTGGGGAAGGCACCTCTGGAACACGCACATGTGACTGTCCCCAAATATGTCCACCTTGGTAGACTGTCCGTTTCACTTGTTGTAACAGTGCTGCACTTGTTGGCGGTATACCATCGAGAGATCTAGCTTTGGTACTGAACATGTGTTGCCTGGCTGCATTTACGCTGGTTTCTGAAGATGTCCTGTCATACAGCAGTACAACGAAGCACTCTAAAACTGACATGTACTCTTCGTTGAAACTTGATGGCGTTTCCGTAAGAGTGATGAAGACTGGAGTGACCTCGGGGAATGATTTCCAAATGTCGAAAGCAGTCTTCTTTCCTCTCCCCGCAAATGATGACACGGTGTCGCAACCAGTGAAGGCATGAAACATTGGAAGCGCCCTTGCTTTGTCATGGCCCAACGATGTGGCGATCTCATGAGCAGGGATGTACCAGAAATGCTTTCCTGTGCCAAACGCAACCCATATCTCCGTGTTCTCAAGACGTACAGCATTGGAGACGGCAAGAACAAGTACATCAGTGTCGACTGTCCGCAAGACAATTCTGCGATGTCCTCGGTTTGCTGCATCCATTGCATGGACAAACATTCTCGTGTCTGCTTCTTCGTGCGAACAAGGTGCCATAGCCGATACGTTTTGATTCACACGAGTACACAACACATTCTCTCCACATGTCGTGTACACATCCTTCTCTGTGGAGAGATTTTCCACCACCTATGGTTAGAAGTAGCGACAGTAAAGAAGTATTAGTGATTATAGATTCATATTGGTATAGAGCATTGGTATATCAGTAGTACGCACACTTGCTAACATGGTTAATGAAACTACATTGTATATTAAATGTTATGTACAATTATTTGCATATATTAAGAATTATATTAAGCATGGTGATTGGTGACGGTAATACCTGATGTGCCAAGAATTCGAAGAGCTCAGTCATGTTGTTGTCCAAACGCAGGAACTCCTGCCAGTTTCCTGGAATAGTGTTTGCTGCTGTTACACGTCTCCGAATACCTTTGCCTCGTTTCTCTCCAGCTGTGGATTTAAGGCTCCCTTGGATGTACATGTCCCAAACGATATCGACTCTCGAGACGTTTCGTAGCTGTGCTTTGATGTACGGCAGAAACACTAGGGTAGCGTATTCCTGGAAGGTTTTGGTCCCTACTGGTCTCAACATGTTGACGATTGCTGCTCCATCCAATATGATGTACAAGCAATATTAGCTTTTGATCCTGTAGCTTGAAAGCACAGTGATAGACACGTTGTGTAAGTTTTGACGTCATTGCTTCGTGCAGCGGACTACTTTCTGTTCCCATTATGTCACAGAAGAAACATGTATCACTGCTTTGATCTTCACTAGCTTGTCGACGCATATAAGGACCATCTCCTTTCTGACTGGTGCATGGTTCCACCGGTTGTAGTCTTGTCAGCCTACTAGCAGAGTACTTCAAGCGGCAGGAGTGATGCCATTTGGCACTATGTTTGGACAACGTATTTGCAATGCCATCGCCCTCATCAAGCTGTGATATATCTGTAGCCACCGCTAGCTTGCCCAAGTCATGAAAACATTTCAAATTGTCAGCCAATGTGTCATAACCAGCTCCCACATCTGTTCGTTTTGATAGTGCAGGACACTGAAGTGGTGCAGTCGAACGTTCTTGACATAGCACACATATTGTCCAATCAATAGGTCCTGGTGTGTTTCGAGGTGAGGACAGCTTGTCATGTTCAATGAGCTTACACTTTTTCCGTGTCGACATTGTGGGAGCTCCAAAGGTTCAGACTTAACACCTGGATGGCATCATTGGCGCCATACATGTAGACCTGACAGAAAAGAGAAAATAATTGTTTCTGAATACAGTTAATAGCCATATTAGAAAGTAAGCATTCACCTTTCCGACTGTTGTCATCGTGAATATTCCAAATTGTAATCCGGTCAATTGTTCGTCGATTGTTGACAATTTCGACATAAACATGCCCTTTATGCTGAAATATATGCATTTTATGAAAGAATTAATGCTGTAATTGGATTCCTTGTGTCTGAAAACATACAAAATGATGTTTTATTCATGTCTGTAGCTTGAATATTAAAGAAAATATCGGGTTTCATAGAAATTCACGGCTCGGCTGGTGGCCATCTTGGATTTTGGCCAAATATGGCCACCAGGGGGATTTATTTCTTGGCACTATATCTGAAATCGATTATTATGTATTCAAGATGAACTGTACGAAATTTGGTGCTTTTACCACAATCTGAACAATTGTACTGATATTTGGCACTTAGCTGCCCCGCTATTTTAGCTTATCTGGAATTGGAATTCCAGATAAGGTATTGTCATTGTGCACCATCTGTCTGTCCCTTCGCCACCTTTATCGACTTTTCCGACCAAATCGCTGGGCTGATCCGGCTGAAATTTGGCAGAAAGGTTCTGTTCCTGACTAGTAACTGGGATTGCAAATCTCGTTCCGTCACTTTGACCGGAAGTGTGTCAAAATGGCTGAGTTGGTCAATTTTTTGGAAAATCGCGTAAATTCCGTAAAAAAATCTTCTCCAGACTCACTAGATAGTATGTTACCAAATTTGGGTTACAACATTTGGGCAGGGGCCAGATAAGCTACAGGTCCAGTCATCCTATTTTTAAATTGTATTGCCATTTATATCTCTCAAATTCAACTACCAACAATTGATGCGCCCCTTAATTTGCTGCTCACCATGCTCCACCCACAATTTCTACCATTGCACCTGCTCAAGTTTGGTGTGAGTTTGAACCAACAATTGGGAGCAGACTTGCAAATGCACATTCAAACTTTACCCTGGTCAGGCTGCCAGTTAGTGCAGATTGAGGGGAAAAGTCTCAAATAAATAAATAATGGAATACAAGATAACATACCACCAGCCCGCCATCTAACACTTGGCTGCCTAATGCCATAATGTTGTAGAGTTGTCCCTGTTTTTATGACACCTAAATATGCAAGCAGAATTGTCTTTTCTTTGCAGAGAAGGGCATTTGGTTTTTCAATTTTTTTATTTTTTATTTTTTTGAATACAAAGTCTAGGCTCGTGAAAGAGCGAAGACATAAAACACACAAGACCATAATCAGAAACGCACATAAAACATATAATAAAGGGAGTGGGAGACAAGAGGGGGAGAGAGAGGGAAGCATACAAGCACAACAACAGTAGAAAACGGGGACATCGGTAGATCTGTGGAAGGGAGAGGGCTGAGGGGTGGGGTAGAAGGTATAAAATGGACACTACTACAACTTTCAGGAAAGAAAACGGAATTTTAAAAAGGTGGATTTGGGGTGTATTAACGGAGATGAAAAAGAGCAAGGTTTTGGATGGGGAAAGATGAGAGATAGTGGTGAACAGCTGTTGTTAAGACCTGGAGGGAGGAGAGGGATTGAAGGGAGTGTGGGAGTTTGTTCCAGTGGTGGGAGAAAAGAGGTATGAAAGAGTGAAGGTGAGCAGAGAGCCGAGATTTTGGCAGTTTAACCATTAGAGGCTTGCTGGCAGATCTTGTGCGACCTGTAGGAATATTTGGGGGACAGAGCACAGATAGAGCAGGGGGAGCAAGGCCGGAGAGGAGTTGGTAGAAGACAGAAAGACCACCTACTTGCCTGTGGTGAGAGAGAGAAAGGCCCTTAGAATTGGCTTCATCGTGGGAGATGCCAATGATTCTGAAAGCTTTGGTTTTGACAGCATGAGGCTGAGCTAGGTGTGAGGCAGGAGCACCAACCCAGAGGGGAGAGAAGTACTCCTTCAAGCTATGGGTGAAAGCTTTGTAGTGGTGAGGAGCTCAAAAGTGTCAAGAAATGACTTGACATGACGGAGGATGCCCAATCGGCAACTGGCTTTGGAGGCCAGCTTGGAAATGTGGTTTCCCCAGGAAAGATCATGGCAGATCGTGAGACCCAAAAGCTTGAGTGACAGAACTTCTTCGAGGGGATTGTTGAGAAAGTAGATGGGAAGGTTTTCCAGATGTTCTTTTCGGAGAGACGTAGTGAGAGTGAGATTTGTCAGAATTGAACGACATGTTCCACTTGTTTGACCAGTTTGTGATTTTGTCCAGGTCTGCAGAGAGTGAAGAGGCTGCTGCCTGCTGATCTGAGGGTTGAGGTATGGGGTGGCAGAGAGTGGAGTCATCAGCAAAGAGACAGAGAGGATTTTCAGAGAGTCGGAGAGATCATAAATGAAGACCAGAAAAAGCACAGGGCCCAGCACACTGCCTTGAGGATCTCCAGCCTGGACAGGAAGGGGAGATTAGAGAATTCCACTCAGAGCCACACATTGACGATGACAGGTGAGGAACTCCTTGAGCCATGCGAAGAGATTTCCCTGGATACCATAAGAGGAGAGTTTTGAGAGTAGGGCGTGGTGCCAGACTATCAAAGACACGAGATATGTCAAAGGAGACTGCTCTGATTTTCTGTTTGGCATTTAGGACCTCCATCCATTGCTGAGACAGCAGAAGCAGCATGCCCATAGTGGAGTGGCCTGGTCTGAACCCAAATTGATGATCTGAGATTAAGCCATTGGAGAAGAGGAAGGATTTAATATTTATTTGTACTAGTAGACCCACTGCCTATGGCAGTGACAGGAAGGGCCATGTTATTATCCTTTCTGGGGTATATAGATTGCAGTCGATCTATGCGCAGGTCTGTCATTGTGTGATGGGCACGATAAGAATATAATGCCTCAAGGACATCAGGATTCCTCCACATTTATTTTAGGTTTCTGTTAAACAGCAACAGTGACTGTTTTAAAAGGTGATCATGCGTGTTTGTGATTTATAATATTTATGTTTTTACTTCTGGTATAAGCTTGCACCATGAAACAACATAAACTATTTATACACATTAGCACGGTGTTTGTCCACGGAGAATTTAAACCCCTTGAGGAGAAGGGGATATTATTAGTATTAATATTGTTTTGTAATGACAATATTATGCTATTATCAAAAGTTTTGTTATTACTTTTGTTGTTGGAAGCGGTCGTGGTATCATGGTAAAATGTCACATTTAGCTATCTTAACATGCACATTGCATATACACCTTAACATGGATTTCGCCCAAGGCGAAAAACCACTTTGGGGACGAGGGGGTTGGCAAATGAAGTTGCTGCAACCTTCCAGCGTGTGACCCTTAGTCCTCCTGTCAAGTTTGGTTGAGATTGCGATACATTCGGCCTTAACATATCCAATCAGACAGACATAGACAGAGACTCCGAATTGTGTATTTTAGTATGGTCACAAAGAGCAGAACAGACATTTCTGAAGCTTTTCGTCTTGAACTCGTCTTGTCACATGCAACAATACCAGATATGGAGATTCAAAGCAAGTTGTGCTCAGACCTGGTTCCTGATTGGCTTTTGCATTTGATGGAGTGCATTTAGATGTGCAAGCAGTAGCTGAATAAAAATGGGGGCAATGTCTCTGTGCTACCTTGGTAGAAGCAGGGAACCAAAGGTAGATGTGGATGACCTACGATATATGCAACAGAGAAGGAGGTGAACACTGATTTTGGGGGGGGGGGGGGGGGGGGCAAACCCCAATTTTTTTTACTGCCGTGAACAACCGTTAGTACATCACAGGTGAAAAGTTTGGGGTCAAGTTTCCTCGAAATAATGTGTAGTTTTGGAGAAGAAGTTCCGAGTGTTTACGTGCGGCATGACTGACCAACACCGCGCGATGCTGATACCTTACCTGAACAATTTTTGTTCCTGTGAACTAAAAATTCCAACATGTCCACATATCCAAAATATGATGAGGTCTGAGGTTGGTGTTGAAATCTTGAAAAATACACTTTTTATGAAAACTGACAGATGTTAGCAATCAGAAATTGAATATTATTTATGAATCCCAGTGCTGGTGTGATGCCATGTATGTAGGCTGTACATCCCAAAGACTGGAATACTGGATCAAGCAGTACATTCCGTTGGTGATCTGCAATGATTAATACAGTGTGCACATACCCAACCAGTTTGAGCACATATGCCAATAAGTTGGGTAATGTGCCCTTGTTAACTCCTGGGTATCTCACATGCACGATGAGCCAAACTAGGTCATTACTTGCATTTATTTTCCCTCCAGGGGTTTTCGATAAAATTGAAGTTGCTTCGGTGGGAAAAATGGCGGGAAGACACATATGCAGGCTTCCAAATATGAATAATTTATTTGCCAGAAGACTATGAGTATGGAAATCCCACACAAAAGGCACAATGAATGGACACTAACAAACAGGGACATTAAACCCTCCTGAGGTGCAACACACACAGCATCTATACTTGCTGAACTGGGCAAGAGCAACAAGTCAGGCAGGCAATGGAAGTCCCAGTTTTGACAGGCGGCATGAAGTGCTGTCAGTCCCGTACACCAGCGAATAAATCATTGAATGGTTGAGACCGGACAAGGATGACGCTTTTATGTCAGTTCTCCTGGCCTGGAGACGTCCATGTGACTGCCGCTGGGCACCAAACAGCCTCTCACTGCCCCATGCATGGCGACAGTGTCCTGGCCCAATCGGACGACACTGATTTTGCACTATTTGGCACCGTGGCCTACCAGGGAATGTAATTCAATGGCGTGTTGCCTTGACGTCACCAATTGGAGGCAACCATGCCGGAGGGCCGGAACTCTTCTCCAGTGCATGAGGGGATGTGGGTGGAGAGGCGGGCCGTGTGGATAGGTGTAATGCCCATGTCTACCTCTCACCCAGCCCTGCCTGGTTCAGCATAAGAGATGCATCTCAGGGCATCCTTAACCACTGTAGACTACTAAAGATTACAGCACGACTATATCAACCAGGACCACCTCTCCCCATCCTTGTGTTCTTCATATAAGCATAAATATAAATCTGTGTAACATAAAAGTTCTATAAACTGTGTAACAGATGTGTCTATGTGGTAATTCTAATAACTGACCTCCCTACTATTGCTCCCATCCCCACAAGCATAAACACTATGCATGTGTTTATATTAAGATATTTGAAAGCTTGGTAAGTTAAATTACACATAGTTTTGTGCAAAATTGTTGTTTTTTTTGTTTGTTTTGTTCGCAGCCCTACTAGCAGAAAAGAATGCTCCCCAAAAAGCCTCGTCTTTGGTGCATGTGAATCAGCTCGTGAACTCAAGCTTAGACTCATCCAGTCCTGCTGTTAATTCTACATCACAACTAGCCACTGCACAGGTCTGTACAGAGAAGTTTTCCATTGTAAGGGATTTTGCATCATTTTACTACTACAAACCCCCGCTTCTTACGGGAATGGCATGAAGGGAGATTGTGGGGGTGCAACTTTATCTTGTGTTTTACAACTTTAGAAGTTTGATTTATTCTTTAGCAAAAGCATCCAGTTTTCAAGTTCTGCAGGAGTGTATTAGTGGGTATGATAATTCATTGACTTATGATAATTCCCCACTTCAACATAAAAGTCTAATTCCCCATTTCAACATTCCCCACTTCAACATTCCCCACTTCAACATTCCTCATTGATAATTACCCACTTCAACAAAACATAAAAGTCTACCTAAATTTGAGGTGGCCACCCCAACTTGGTGGAATGTTACCATGCACGCCCCAGAGTACAACCACGTTTTCAACTTGCTTCATCCAGTAATTTAGGATTGCATATAGTAAAGAGAACTATGTACATTGGCCAAGCAGTTTTTGATTTGACAAGGTTTTTAGTACGGAGAGACTAATGAAACTGTAAACCACTGGCACTTGTAACACAAAATCTCACCGGGAATGGTGCTACAATATTTTTATTTTTAATGGAAATCGCCCCAAATAAGGCATAAAGCCACTGTAGGTAAGGAGCTCAGGTAAGGTTAGAAAAAGATAACGATAAAGGAAAACAACATAAGAAAAATAGGGGCAATACCCCTGGGCACTTGCCTGGTAGGATAAAGCAGTATACTACACAGCTAAAGTTATTTGAAACGGTATTACGGTCATTTAGACCAATTTCAATGGTTGCTAGGAGACTGGGCAGCATGTAGAATCGTACAAACATAATCATAAGGCTTTAAAGTAAAATAAAAATGAAACAACAGATATATCATTAAATAATCACTCACAGTTGCCGATCAGAAATATTTTTACCTCCACCACCAACCACATTGGGAGAGCATGGAATGCTGTCGCCGGAAGTCAGCCAACTTTGTAAAGAAAATCTACAGTCGTGTCCATGAGCAAGATTTTGGTGTTCATGACAGTGTTGTACATAAAAATACTTCCGAACCCTCACATGATGGTACTCTATTGAATGTAATGAAATGGAATTCTGCCATTCTGAATTATTGTCTTGCTGAAATTTAAATGTGGATGTCCATGAGCTTTCTCAAACTTGATACTGCCAAGACTGATATGCAGATTCATGCCCCCTCATCCACTGTTAAAACTTTCAACACAAGATAGTGCAAATAGTGCATCATCGCCTCATCTCAGTGTTACTATTGCCTCAACTCTTTCCTATATTTCACACATTGCTAAATTCTGTAAATATACTTTCTTCCATCTGCTTGTTATTGGTCAAATCCACTAATGCTTGAATTGGCGGACAACTGAAACTTTTGTTCTGCTCTCATAATATCTCTCATCATATATTTGGTGTTCAAACTCTGTTCGCAGTCTTATCTGCTTCTTTCAAGCCCTCCTTAAACTCAATCAGAATATGGAAGATGAGAATATGGAAGGTCAGAATATGGAAGCTCAAATTTGATCATAATTTAGATCAATCCACTGATGTTTCTGGCTGATTGGTCATCATCAGTATAAAAAAAATAAAAAAAAGTATGAAGGGGATTTTTTTGCAAGAGTCCTGATCAAGAGGCACTGGTCCATTCTGTGCATCCATTGCACAGTTAGCAATGTTTTTCAGTTGTAGCTGGGAAAGAAGATATTAAAGTTAAAGTGGAAACTTTCAGCTTAGTTACTTCTGTCACCTAAGGTGGACGGAGGTTATGTTTTCACCTCTGTCTGTTTTTCTGTGAGCAGGATATCTTGATGTTATGGACGGATTTGGACGATACATTGTGGACAGGTTAGGTGTGTGACGAGGATTAATTGAATATATTTGAGTGAATATCTGGATACGATAATTCTGTTTTGCAAGTTCATGGCGGAATACAAATAGCTTACAACTGTTGCTGATCACTTATCAGATCTCGTCAAAAACACATTTCCCAATTCAAAAGCTGCTGCAGAATTTGCCTGGTTAAGGTAGCTGACTTAACATCTTAGGGTCTTGAGAGTTTGAGTCTCTTTTGTGCCGTCAAATAACACCAGGTGGGTTGACTAAGCCTGCCATCCTTCTGAGGTCAGTAAAATGAGTACCAGCTTCCTGGGAACAATGGGCACATCAGCAGCATAGCCACACTCCCAGCATTGATGCAATCAGCAGCCAGAGGATGCTTACAAAATAATAATTTCATTTCTTGATATTATCTGCTCTTTCTGGTTTTGTATTTTCATAAATGACATGTGGAATGCCACTTTTCTCTCTCCCCAGTCTCGCTGGGGTACACACACACGCACGCACGCACGCACGCACACACACACAAAGTTTAAAAAATGCACTATCATGCTCTATATGCAGGTTTCACCATCAGTTGCACGTGCAGTCCTATCGGGCATGGCTGGCATGGACTCTCAGCTTCCACATGATCTATGCCAAGACACAGCGGACCACCTTGAAAGATCAAGCCCCCCCATTTCACCCGTACTGTCAGAGCTCTTGAGGAAGCAAATTAATGCAGCATCTGAGGTCATTACGGTACGTCATTTCCATGAAAGACTCACTTTTGTGTTATTTATGTGCCATTAGTTTAAAGCACTCCTGCATTTCAGTGCAGCCTTAGTGCCCCTGCAATAGCTTTTAATTCTTTAACTATTTAAAATAATTTGGTTTGGGTTATTTTTGGGCAGGCTGTCTTTTCAAAGGTAGCAATTTTACATTACTTTCAGTGAAGAGGCATTTACATTGTATGCATTTGTATTTATCCCGTCAGATAAGTGCATAAGTATATATATTGTTGTGGATATGAGAATGTATTTTTTATTTATTGTTGTGGTAAAATGTTGTTGTAAAAGGTTGTTGTAAAATATCACCCCTCCTCCCTCCGTTTGTGGTTGTATAAAGGTCAAAGGGCGTTCCCGTAGTTAGTCCATAAAACATACATGCAGGACACGATATATCTTTTTTGACAGTTATATCCTTATTATGTGTTTTTAGAGTAAGGCTGTGTCTCCCATTAATTGAAATACTCCATTGCACCAGTGAAAGAGATAGATTCCCTTCATTCCCACTCCCAAAACTTCCATTCCCATTCCCAAAACCTCCCTTCCAATTGCCTTCCGCATTTTGGGCGGTTTTCTTCAACCACCATTGGCCACGAGGCAGGGTTGGGGAAGAAAGGCGTGTCTCCACCTCGTCATAGAGGGGAGGAGTGAGCCAGCCCCACTCGACCAACCATGAGCCAGGGGTTTGGCTAGAGAGGGCGGAGGAAGAGCGATCGGGGAGGTTCGAAAAGGTTGAGGGGCGGGGGCATATATAACCCAAGGCAGGGCGTGTCCAAAGAGAGATGCGCTTTTACAGAGGAGAGCAGAAGACAGAAAGGCCTTGAGTTGGACTAGGCAAGAGAGGAAGTTGTTGGCCTGGGTGGGACTAAGGAAGAGGGAGAAAGAGTCCTGAAGCTTGTGAGGGAAGGAGAGAGAACCCGTCACACCAACCTCCACCAAGGCTCCACCAAGCGTTCACCTCCACCAAGCTCCGTGTTGGCTCCACCAAGCGTTCACCTCCACCAAGCTCCGCGTTGGCTCCACCAAGCGTTCACCTCCACCAAGCTCCGTGTTGGCTCCACCAAGCGTTCACCTCCACCAAGCTCCGCGTTGGCTCCACCAAGCGTTCACCTCCAGCCATCCACCTCCTGTCATTCCCCGCGTGAGTCAGTGTCTTGTTTGTTCTGTCCTGGGTTAATTAAGACTGTAGGTAAGCTAATCATTTTCACTGTGTCACCTGCGTCTCATGTGCCTGTAAATAAACGTGACTGCTTGCTTTTTGCTTGTGTGTAAATAATAATAAACCCAGTCACTCTTCTGTCCGTCTTCTCGTTTATTCCTTTTCCTCTTTACATTGCGTCGTTTTCGTCTTTTCCCCTCATTGAGCAGCTGCGGTGCGATCCGGCCAAAGTTCGGGTGGAATCGGGTAAGTTTGTTAGGTCGCGGTCACCAACCGCTCGGTCTATAACATCTAACCGCGATCTGTAACAATATATATTATAACTATATATATATATATATATATATATATATATATATATATATATATATATATATATATATATATACAGTGGTACCTCGGCTTACGAGTGCCCCAACGTACGAGTTTTTCGGGATACGAGCCGTCGCTCGGGCGGTTTGTTGCTTTGGGATACGAGCCGAGATCCGATGTACGAGCTCAAAAAATTTATTTTTTTGAATTTTCCGGTTGTGGCTTCCGGTTCCGGTCACGCGGTTATCTTGCCGTGAAAGCATCTCTGCTTGGATATAAAACACGCAATCGTCGAAATACATGAGCGAGGAATCTCCTTGCTCCAGCCGGTGACGTCATCGGCGGGGATCCCCGCCTCCAGAGTGGCTGGTCACGTGACCGCCAAAGCGTGTCGCGCGTGCGGGTATAATGAGCTACACCTGTGGATCACGTGACCACGGAAGCACGCCTCGCTTGAGAGGCATGGCTTTCGGTTTGCGTTTTGCTTTATAAGGCGCGATAAATGGGCTTTTGAGTGTTAGCGGTTCATGGCGTTGACGGTTCATGGCGGTTCATGGCGGTTGACGGTTCATGACGGTTCATGACGGTTCATGGCGTTGACGGTCAAAAACCCATTACATCAATTTTACCAGGCACTGTACAGTAAGTACAGTGGACACCAAATGCACGGTGGAAGGCTAGAAGTAGAAGATCGTCCAAGACAAGTGAGAATAAGCCATACTTTGGAGGAGATGACGTCATTCGCTGGTCCGATAACCAAAGATGTGGTATAAAAAACCAGGTGAGCTAACAATGCAGCAATGAAGGAATTCGGCCAAGGCACCGGCACACAACGACCTACCTACATCGAAAGACTCAATGCCAATGGTGACAGAAGCCAAGACGGCCGGCTTAAACACCGCCGAAAGACCATGGTGTACCAACTTACGATGCAGAACATCTTGCACTTAATATGATGACAACAGGTGCCATCCTCTGACGTACCATTACAGGTACAGGTACAGTACACGTGAGCACAGAGCAAAAGTTCACTGAAACCGAGATTAAGAAAAAAGAAAAAACACCTCGTGGTCCGTGCTCGATATCCGAGTTTCAATCTTTTCAAACACATGATGCTCTCGGTCACGGTATCTCCTGCGAGCTGCTTCTCCTTCAACCACACAAACAACAACTTCTCCATATCTTCATGGATAGAGGTCCGGAGCTTTGAAATAATCGTAACGCCCTTGGCTGGCGTTATAGCCTTTATGGACTCCTTCTGCTTCAAAATCGTACATATCGTAGAAGGAGTACGATCGTACTGCCTCGCCAAGTCGACAACACGCACACCTCACCTGGCATGCTCTTCTCCTCTGCTTAATAAAACCAGTTTATTTCTTTACATTCTCTTGTATTATGTACAGTATATACGAGGTCGTGCTTGTTTATACATTATTTGTTATTTATAAAGTACATTTTTGTTATTTAAAAGCACCTAACAAAAAAAATTGGTGTTTTTTTTTTGAGGCTGGAACGGATTAATAGCATTTCAATGCATTTGAATGGGAAAATTTGCTTTGACTTACGAGCGATTTGGCTTACGAGCTCCGTCACGGAACGGATTAAACTCGTAAGCCGATGGTACCACTGTATATATATATATATATATATATATATATATACACACACACACACACACACACACACACACACACACACACACACACACACACACACACACACACACACACACACACACACACACACACACACACACACACACACACACACACACACAGTCACGTGAAAAAGTAAGTACACCCCATGTAAGGTTTTGACTTTTTCAACATAGTTCAACATACAGCTATTTGATCTTCATTTCAATAATATTGATAGACTAGCCGAAACCCGTGGAACATCCACGGAAGGGAGGATGTGGTGTATGGCTAGAGTGTACCATTATGGATGGCATAGGGGATTTGCTTGTCCGAGTAAGAGTTAGGAAGAAAGATGAGAATGAAGAGTGTGTATATGAACAACGATCGCTGACACCGGCACAAATGCATGCTCTGGATTGTCCACTCAGTGGACGGCTTGCTTTCGCCTTCGCCTGTCCAATCAGCGGACGGCTTGCTTCGCCTTCGCCCAGCAGACGCCGATACGATGGCGTCGTAAGATGGCGTCGTATTGGCAGTTAATCGGATGCTTTTGGGCCCCAACGTCGGCTAATTCAGATTTTTCGAGTATGGCTGTACGTGATAAACAAAGAGCGCGGTTCGTAGATCGTAAATCCAATAGTGCCGTGGGCATCGGGTCACTGGGTGCGGCGTAAAAGGGATAACAAAGTCGAGTCCTTACGCTATTATTATATAGAATATAGATAAAGGTGATATAATATAACAAATATCATGAAACATTTACATTTTGTAGTCCATTGTATAATTTAAATAAACATAAATGCAAATTTCGCATGTGGAAAAAGTAAGTACACCCTTGGCTCTAATAGGTGGTATTGCCCCCTTTGGCAGAAACAACCTCAAGTAGGCGTTTCTTATCACTGTCTACCAGTCTCTGACATCGACTGGGAGAAATTTTTGCCCACTCATCCATGCAGAATTCTTTCAGCTGTGCGATGTTTGAGGGGTTTCTTTCATGCACAGCTCGTTTCAAATCCCCCCACAACATCTCACAGCTGAAAGATGGGATTTAGATCCGGACTTTGACTTGGCCATTCCAGAACCCTCCATTTCTTTCTTTTCAGCCATTCCTTGGTGGATTTACTGCTTATGTTTAGGGTCATTGTCATGTTGCAAGGTCC
>NC_136263.1:38786507-38789007 GCF_964187855.1 Myxine glutinosa
AAAATGTTCATGAAGATGTCATAGGTGCCTCCATTATGATGTCATAACTCGACAAGTACAAAACTTCATCCGATCAAGATGAAATTTCTTGAGCATAATCTCGGAATAAATTAGTTTAGAAAAAAAATAATGATGACGTCATCGGTCACGTGGTTCGGCCGCCATATTTATTTTAACACAAAAGCCTTAAAAACCACTGAAAATACATCCTGGCGAGGGTTTGCAATCTCTGATTGCTCTTTTTGTCCCCCGTCGCACAGCGTAGCGAAAGGGGGACTATGGCTTTCCCCTCCATCCGTGTGTGTGCGGGCGTGCGTAAGCGAAGGACCGCATTCGAATTTGGTGTGTGGGTGCAACCCACGTCAAAATCCAAGATGGCCGCCACCATGTATGTCTGATGCCATGTATGTCTTAACCTTGTGAGATGAATATCTTGAAAATTCAGCGAAGTACCAACTTCTAATCTGGTGTGTGGGTGTATCTAGGCATAAGGAAGAACGCTATTGAAAATTGGGTCGCCACGTCAAAATCTAAGATGGCCGCCGCCATGTATGTCTGAACCTTGTGAGATGAATATCTTGAAAAATAAGCGAAGTACCAACTTCTAATTTGGTGTGTGGGTGTATCTCGGCATAAGGAAGAACGCTATTGAAAATTGGGTCGCCACGTCAAAATCCAAGATGGCCACCACCATATATATGTCTGAAACTTGTGAGCGAAATATCTCGAAAAATAAGCGACGTACCAACTGCTAATCTGGTGTGTGGGTGTATCTAGGCACAAGGAAGAACGCTGTTTAAAATTGGGTCGCCACGTCAAAATCCAAGATGGCCGCCGCCATGTATGTCTGAACCTTGTGAGATGAATATCTTGAAAACTAAGCGAAGTACCAACTTCTAATTTGGTGTGCGGGTGTATCTTGGCATAAGGAAGAACGCTATTGTAAATTGGGTCGCCACGTCAAAATCCAAGATGGCCGCCACCATTTTTATGTCTGCAACTTGTGAGCGTAATATCTTGAAAAATAAGCAAAGTACCAACTTCTAATCTGGTGTTTGGGTGTATCTAGGCACAAGGAAGAACGCTATTGTAAATTGGGTCGCCACGTCAAAATCCAAGATGGCCGCCGCCATGTATGTCTGAACCTTGTGAGCGGAATATCTTGAAAAATACGTGAGGTACCAACTTATAATCTGGTGTGTGGGTGTATCTAGGCATACGGAAGAACGCTATTGAAAATTGGGTGGCCACGTCAAAATCCAAGATGGCCGCCTCCATGTATGTCTGAACCTTGTGAGCGAAATATCATATCATAGCATGTTTTCTGCGTCTTCCACTTTGTCAACTCACATCACTTCACCGACGGGAGACCTAGGGGTAACGCTTGTTCTTGTTTAAATATGCAGTGTAGCTGCACTGTGTTGGTGTTGCCATTTTGTCATGAGGAACATTGAGCCAGTGAATTTTTTTTTCTGTTTCAAAAAGTGCCTTTTTAGTTTCTAAAAGAAACCTACATTGCGTTTGAAAGAAAAAAAAATTGATGAAAAATTTCTCAATGGAAAAAATAAATAAATTGTGCACTTGCATTGGAATAAAATGCAATATTTTGGCGGCTATTCTCCACAGGCTTAATTTCCATACCTTAATTAGGAAAAGTAGAACCAAAAAGCAATGTAATTCAATGCACAAGGAATGCCCTCTATATCCGGAGGGTGAGCACAGCCAATGTTCCACTCTTGTCAATCAAAGCTGCTTGGAAGGAGCATCGTGGATCTCTATTTTGATTGCTGGCAACAAATGCGAGATCAAATTCCATCTAACAATTTTGCGATGTCAGACAAAGTATAATTTGATTTGAAAGTCAAAAAAAAAAAAAGACAATTATCTTCATCCCCACGCCTAAAATCCTCCACGGTGCTCCTTCGCCGTGGATTTTGCTCACTAGTGTGATGTGAAAACTCGGGGAAAACTGAAATGAAAATACAATTATAAACCCAAGTGGGAAAACATGGAAACCGGCCGGATCCATGGGGCATGGCACTTCAGACAAAATTGATCTTTATTACGATGTCAGTGTCCTCACCTCAAAGGAAGTATGCAGACTTTGTGGTGCAGTGCCTTCAGAAAGTATTCACACTCCTTCACTGCACAACATTTTTGGCCGTATCACTCAAATGTGAATGATGTGATGATGTCCACTCCCTGGTCATCAGATACATATGGCTGCCGAAGAAGTTTCTTGACTATTGGGCACAATCCTTGTCGGGGCGTCACTCCTACAAAGGATACTCGAATGGCTCATTCATCCCAGCAAGCTGGTACTCAATTTGCCGACCTCGGAAGGATGACAGGCTGAGTCAACCCCCCTGGCGTTAATTCAGCGATCGACCGGGATTCGAACCCAGGATCCTAGGATCCTACGCCGGCACCCTAACCACTAAGCCAACACCAGGCTCATTCATTCATTCATATTCATTCAGCCCAGAGGGCAAAGCAATCT
>NC_136263.1:38794007-38919007 GCF_964187855.1 Myxine glutinosa
GGTTCTGGGTAAGGGGGACATTGAGACCGAGATGCCATCGGGAGAGGGATCTTCCACATGTCTAGCCGAGGATACGTTGCATGCAGGGTATGAGGATGTGTTTGAGCCACATGAGTGTATTGAAGAAGATGCTGTTTCTGCTGAGGATGACATGGAGATGCAGAATAAAGTGGATTTGGATGAAGATGAAGATGGTGATGAGGAAGACCTTAAGACGGTAACACTGGAATTGTTTTATGTGGTTGTATTTATTGTAAAGCAGCACACAAGTTTAAGAAATGAGATTCTGTGTCAGATTTTGACAACAAAAAGCTCCTCAGCTATTGTATAACTTTCTTTCCATTTCCTACCCCAGGTGTTACCATTTGAGCCTCCATCCCCAACGAGCAGCTGCAGTTCCAAGGCTCCAGGAGAAGAGGTCCCACTGGTGACCCGTCGCAAGGTTGGACGCCCACGTAAGTTTCATAAGGGCAGGAGGTTGCCATACTTGCACGACTGCATTGTCTCTTGATTACACAGTTATAATGTGTTGCTTGAGGTCATTATGGAACCTTTTTCTTGGTTCTTTAGTTTTGCTCAACCATGCACCCAATACGTAATTTTTCGTTAATTGTTCGAGTTAATTCCAGTTTTTGCAAGCATTCCTAAAAATGTGCCATGTTCGGGCCCCCGATGTAATTATACACAGCTTACGATTGATAGCCGTGATTAAACATGATTGATATTTGTGTTTGTTTGATTTCCGGTTTCCGGTTCCTCGGGTGAGTGAAGCGTACTTCGAGCTCTCCACGGCATCGAAGTTTAAGTGTTTTCCCATTCTTGCCTTTGTCAAATTTCCACTTGTTATTTTGCTGTGTATGTGTTATTGTGTGTTTCTGGTTGGTATTGGTTTGTAATTCGTACAAACTTGTGTGTAGTTAATCGTTTTCTGAGTCGTACCTCGTGCGCGGCCTGGTAACTTGGGGCTTCCCTCCCCCAGTCGGTGTTTTGTCGATTTGGGTTCTTTCCTTCGCTGTATTGCTTGTTTCTTTTATTTTATTTTCTCCCCCTCACCTCAGCTCCCTAGACAAAGAATTCTATATTGATTCTTTCTCTCTTCCCGGACACGTGCTAGTTCGCTCTCCTCCTCGTCTCGGCTTGTGCCCCACCCCCTGTATCTCGTTTTTCTTCCGCCTCTGCTCCTTCTTTCTCAAATCCACGTTCTCGCTTGGAGACTTTTCCCAGATTGTTTTTCATGGTTCTGTTTGGATATTGTTGGAATATGTTTAAACCGCAGCCGTGATGCTGACGCCCCCCCCCCCCCCCCCCCCCCCAGAATTTCCATGTTTTAAACGTTTCCCAGTGTGTACCCTGGTCAGAATAGGTACACCGTATCCCTGCGTGTCGTAAGAGACGACTAAGAGGGTTGGCGTCAGGAAGGGCATGACAATTACAACTACATATTGGCAGGGTGCAGCCCGAAGTGGAGATCGGTTTCTGAGGTTTGGGACGTGGAATGTAGGGACAATGACAGGGAGATCAGGAGAAGTGGTGGAAGTATTGGTCAGAAGAAGAGTGGACATATGTTGTGTGCAAGAGACGAGATGGAAGGGAAGTGGTGTGAGAATGGTGAAGGGTAGGCAGGGACAGAAATACAAGTTTGTGTGGCAAGGGTGCCCGGAGGGCGTGAATGGTGTTGGTGTCCTGTTTTCTGAGGAGTTTGTAGACAGTGTGGTGAGTGTGACTAGAGTGAGTGATAGGTTGATGATGGTGAAAATGATGATTGGAAAGCTCTTGGTGAACGTCATCTCGGGATATGCTCCGCAGGTTGGTCGAAGCAATGAAGAGAAGGACAAGTTCTGGTGTACGATAGAGAAGCTGATGGAAAACGTGAAAGATGAGGAAGTTGTTGTGGTGGGAGGAGACCTGAATGGACATGTGGGAAGGAGTATGGATGGTTTTGAGGGAGTTCATGGGGGTTACGGATATGGTGTGAGAAATGGAGAAGGTGAAAGGATTTTGGAGTTTGCTGATGGAGCTGATTTGTTGATTTGTAATACTCAGTTCCAGAAAGAGGATAATAAGCTTGTTACATACACGTCTGATCCACCTTTATCAAGGTGGATCAGACTCGGCAACGGTTGCTCGAGTGAGATGTGCATGGAAGAACTTTCGGGAACTGAGTGGCGTGCTGATGAGGAGGAGAGTGTCGCTGAAGCTGAAGGGAAAGGTGTATGCTGCATGTGTGAGAAGTGTTATGATTTATGGGAGCGAGACATGGGTAATGAACGTAGAGCAGCAACGAAGGCTGGAAAGGGTGGAAATGCAAATGGTTCGATGGATGTGCGGGGTATCGTTGAGAGAGAGGAAGACAAATGATGAATTGCGAAAGATGATGGGAATATTGCCTGTGATTGATGCTGTGAAGAGGAACAGGTTGAGATGGTTTGGTCATGTATTGAGGAAGGATGAAAGTGACTGGTTGAGAAGAGTGATGGAAATTAATGTAGAAGGAAGTAGAGGACGGGGAAGACCGAGAAAGACTTGGCTAAAGATGGTGGAAGAAGAAATGCGGGCAAGGGGGTTAACAAGGAGAGATGCAGAAAATAGGGCAAAATGGAGAAGATTGTCATGGGGACCGCAAGGCTAACCCCCGCTCTAGCAGGGAAAATGGCCTTAAAATGCATGTTGTTGTTGTTGTTGTGATATTTGTGTGTGTTTGTATGCGTTATTGATAATTTTGTGCATTGTACGTTTTTGCTAACCATGTTTTTGCAGTCTACTGGTTTCTGAAGCATATACTGTCAGACCCCGACATTCATAGGGGATATATGTTCCTCAAAAATTCTGCGAATGTCACGGCAATGTTTCAATGGGGAAAGGGGGGATGGGTTCCCTGAGGTTCGTGATTCATAAGGGAAAATTTTTAAATTTTACGAACACGAATACACATCATTAGTTTTATTTAAAATGCTTAGAAGTAAAAATACTGTAAACCATTCCAACAGGTTTACTTTTTGTATATATGACATTTTTGTTTTGCGAGTGTCATGGTACTTTATCGAAAACGAACCGTTTATTTTGCTTTGATCTTGCGTGATTCTCAAAGCGCATCTTGATCTCGGATATAGTTGCCGTTTCAACAGCTCGGAGTTTAAGCTCGAAAGATGATACGATATTCTGTATTATCTTACGAAGCTATCTTCAGACACAGAATGGCAGCCTCTACTTGTTAACACCAGAATACCCACACCCACAAAGAAGTGCCCTGCTTGCCAATGTTCTCGTAACGTTCCAATGACCACCATTATACCGACCTTTCCAAAACATAGAGTATCGACTCCCAAGACTACAGCCAGTGAAGCGTCCTCCCTTCAAGTCATGTTCACAAATGCATTAAGTCTTCGCAATAATATCGACGAGCTTCGAGGAGTTGCCACCGACACGTCAACAGATGTCCTTGCAATCATGGAAACATGGGGTCATTCAGGCATCTGGGAGGCTGAGTTTAGTATCCTGGAATACCATACATTTAGAGTCGATCGGCCACTGCCGAGTTTCAAGCAAAATGGGCAAGCCAGCAATTATTGACATACAGTGCCTTCAGAAAGTATTCACACTGCTTGACTTTTTTTCTTGTTTTGTTGTTACTGCGTGAAATTCAAATGGATTAATTTTGAGATTTTTTTGTCACTGATCAACACATTAATGTTTGGATTTTCTATATTTCGAAAATTTAATAGAATAATAAAAAATGAAAACACAAAATGTCTTGAGTCAATACGTATTCAACCCCTTTGCTGTGACACTCCAAATTGAGCTCAGGTTCTTCCAATTTCATCTGATCATCCTTGAGATATCTCCACAACTTGATTGGAGTCAACATGTGGCCAATTCAATTTATTGGACATTATTAAGGAAGAAACACACCTTTCTCTGTATTTTAATGTCCCACAGTTGACAGTGCATGTCAGAGCAGAAACTGTTTCAATTTCTAGTGTTGAAAGTTCCCAAGATCACGGTGATCTCGATCATTGGGAAATGGAAAGAATATGGAACTACCCAGACTCTTCCTCGAGCTGGCCATCCGACCAAACTGTGCAACCGGGCAAGAAGGACCTTGGTCAGCAAGGTGACCAAGAACCCAATGACCACTCTGACAAAACTACAGAGTTCCCTGACTGAGATGGGAGAACCTGCTGAAAGGACAACAGTCTCTGCAGCACTTTACAAATCCAGGCTTTATGGAAGAGTGGCCAGATGGAAGCCACTCCTGAGAAAAAGGTATATGACAGCACCTGGATTTTGGAAAAAGCACGTAAAAGATTGAGAGCATGAGACAAAATATTATATGGTCCGGTGAGACAAAAATTCAACTCTTTGGCCTGAATGCAAAGCACTATGTTTGGCGGAAACCGAGCACAGCTCATCACACATCCAACACTATCCCTTCCGTGAAGCATAGTGGTCGCAACATCATGCTATAGGGATGTTTTTCAGCAGCAGAAACTCGGAGACTTGTAAGGATAGAGGGAACAATGAATGAAGCCAAATACAGACAAATCATTCAGGAGAACCTGCTTCAGAGAGAAAAAGACCTTAGACTGTAGTGAAGATTTATGTTCTAACAGGAGAATGACCCCAAGCATGCAGCTAAAGCAACACTGGAATGGCTTCAGAACAAGAACGTGAAAGTCCTTGAGTGGCCCAGCCAAAGCCCATACATTATATTGAGAATCTGCGGAAAGACTTGAAGATTGCTGTTCACCAATGCTCCCCATCAAACTTGACAGAACTTGAGCAAATCTGCAAGGGAGAATGGGAGAACTTCCCCAAAACCAGATGTGCAAAGCTTATACAGACATACTGAAAAGGACTTGAAGATACAATCACTGCCAAAAGCACTACTATGAAGTATTGACTTAGGGGGTTGAGTGGGGTGAGGCTTTATAGCCCCACCCTACCCCCACCCTCTCCCCAGAGAATGCACGTAGGTTCCTGAGTTCAGTTATCTCATTTGAATTGGTATTTAGATAGCCTCCTCCCTTTTGTGTAGTGGGAAAGCTGGAGATGTGCATATGCGAGGGCTGTAGAGAGGTCTTCTTCTTCCTCCCTCTATTATCTTCTTGCACCTCCCATTTATAGCTCGACATTCACAGCCATATAGGTTGGTAATCATTGCGCATTTTAGACAGTATTTAATTCAGTTTCTCCTCTTTCCAGACAGTTACACACAGCTCCAATTTGGTTTATTTACCTCTCCAGGCACATTTCTAAGGCATTAGCGATCCTTAAACATGCACAGTACAGGCTTTGTTCTTAATTCCCCTCACAACCAATATACAGACTTGGCATTTAATATGGAATATTTTTTTTTTTCTTGACTTGGGTTTACTTTCTTAACTCAGTATATCAATCTGGTGAGTTTCTTTTACACTTTGGTGTGATTTATTTGTTAAAAGAACCATGTCACTGATTGTCTGTCACAGCAAGAAGTCAGCAACAGGATTATATCACAGGTGGCGTGGCAAAATGTACTGACAGGTGCATTTGACGATTGGCTTCACAGTCGGGTATACGAGGGTTGTTGCGTTCTGCATTCGTGGAAAACAACTGCTGCACGTCTCCAAAAGTTATTGCCGCTTCCTCTGGAGATGGTCCATCAACTCGACAATGCTGTTTGTCATGGAGTGGTGGCTTTACGAAATTACGGCATGAAAGAGCGTGCTATTGCTCGGCAGTATGGCATCACTCAAGGTCAGGTGTCAAAAATCCTGAAACGAAATGCTCAGAGGGGTGTCCCTGTCCCTACTCCAATACCGAGGCCAGGACGTCCCCGCAGAACCACAAGGCGGGATGATCGCCAGCTGCACCGGTTAGTCCGCAATGGCCGTACCAAGTCAGCTAATCGGCTTAGGGCTGAGTGGCAGCAACTGACAAATGTGCCTGTATCCAGAAGGCTAGTCAACCAACGACTGGTTCAAGCAGGCTATCGTGCCAGGCGTCCCCTGAGAAAGCCATGCCTGACCAGACAACACCGCCAGCGCCGATTGCAGAGAGCCAGAGAGCACCGTCAATGGCAGCCAGGACACTGGAATCATGTGATCTTCAGTGACGAGTCTAGATTTCTGGTCTGTCGTCAAGATGGCCGCGTCCGAGTGTGCAGACAAGTGCATGAAGCCTACAACAAAGATTGTATAGTGCCAAGAGTCCAAGCTGGAGGTGGTGGGGTGACCGTTTGGGCTGCTTTTCATGCAGGGGGCAAAACTGACCTGGTTGTTCTGAATGGAAACCTGAACCAGTTCATGTACAGGGCCATTCTGAAAGAAGCATTGCTTCCATTTGCTCGTGCAGCCTTTCGAGGAAACTTTGTCTTCCAAGATGACAATGCACGGCCTCATCGTGCTCGCATGATCCAACACTTTCTTGCCGACCATGGTGTAGAGCATATGGAGTGGCCTGCCATGTCCCCGGATATGAATTCGATAGAGAACTTGTGGGCAGAATTAACGCGTCAAATCGACCACTTGGACCAGCAGCCGACCTCTGTGCGTGAATTGCAGCAGGCTATTGTCACTGCATGGCAAGCGATTCCTGTCCAAACCTTGGCAAATCTCGTGAACAGCATGCCTCAACGTGTACGTGCTCTCCTGAATGCTCGTGGGGGTTACACGAAGTACTGAACTGTAATTTTACTGTCCGTAATCCCAGTCATAATTTAGCTTTTGTTTTTGTTAAAAAAAACATTTGGCTAATGTGCAAAATAAAGAGATACTTCTGGAAAACGTACAGAACTTTAACATAGTACTGTCCATGAATTGAGTTTGATATCAGTTTACATCACTTTCAAGGATCAATTTATTTGTTTCGAAATGTCAAATGTGGTTTTTGTTTCTTTTAAAGGTCACATTAACAAAATCTAGAATAATTTCAACATAATTCCAATGAACTTTTGGTTCCAAGACATCTTGAAAAGTAAGTTCACCCCCACAAAAAAAATAATCCATATTAAATGCCAAGTCTGTATTTACCTCTATCCCGACACATTTATTAAACATGAGCACCACACATTAAAACAGCCACGTCCTCTTAGCATTAACTGGTCTTGTTGGGAAAGCGGAGAAGCAGGGTGCTCGATGAAGATCCCTAGTGAGGGAAGTGATTGACTGACCTGGCAGTGATTGACAGGGAAGTGGGGCTGAGTGTCTGCACTCTCACCAATCCAAACGCTCTGTGCGGGGCCAGACTTTACCCCGCTCAAGCAAGTATAAAGGTGGAACGCAAATGCTTTTCGCTGCCTTGGAATCAAGCCATAAGTCTGCTGCAAACCCGAAGGATTGCTGCCTGTCATCTGTGGGGAAATAGCGTTGTGCTGAGGGGAAAACAGTTGTGCTGATGAAAAAACCGTTGCCCTGAGGGAGCGCCCCGTGTGCAATGGGCACAAGCGCTGTGCAAGGGGGAGGGGCGGGGGTGGTCAAAAGTGGCAGTAAGGATTTCTGCTAATAATTTCACTGCTAATAATCTGAGGGGAAAACCCGCATTGCCCTGAGGGAACCATCCGTGCTGCAAGGGGCACAAAGTGCCGTGCAAGTGGTAGAAAGTACAAGGCTTTCATCCGCAGCTCAATGGAATACTGCTCTCCCCTCTGGGCTGGTGCTCCTGCCTCACACCTAGCTCGTCTTCACGCTGTTGAAAGCAAAGCATTCAGAATCATTGGAATCTCCCGTGATGAAGCTAACTCCAAGGGCCTCTCACTCACTCACCGCAGGCAGGTTGGTGGTCTTTCCGTCTTCTACCGACTCCTCTCCGGCCTTGCTCCCCCAGCTCTCTCTGTGCTCTGTCCCCCAAATATTCCTACAGGTCGCACAAGATCTGCCAGCAAGCCTCTGATGGTTAAACTGCCGAAATCTCGGCTCTCTGCTCACCTTCACTCCTTCATTCCTCTTTTCTCCCGCCTCTGGAACAAACTCCCACACTCCCTTCAATCCCACTCCTCCCTCCAGGTCTTTAAAACAGCTGTTCACCACCATCTCTTATCTTCCCCCATCCAAAACCTTGATCTTTTCTACCCCCACTAATTCACCCCAGATCCACCTTGTTTGTAATTCCAACTTCTTTCCTGGTAGTCCTGGCAGTGTCCATATGTTTTATGCCTCTCCCACCCCCTTTCCCATGCCTCCCCCCCAAAGCCCTCTCCCTCCCACAGATCTCTCGATGTCTCCATGTCTCTCGGTTCCTGCTCTAAAATGTTGTGTTGTGTTGTGTTGTGTTGTGTTGTGTTGTGTTGTGTTGTGTTGTGTTGTGTTTGTGTCCTTCCCCCTCTCTCCCCATCTTGTCTACCGCTCCCGATGTTATTTGTTCTATGTGTCGGTTTGTCGGTTTGTCTTTCTGTGTGATAAATGTTCGCTCTTTCACGAGCCTCGATCTTTTATACAAAAAAAAAAAAAAAAAAAAAAATCTGTTGACAGTGCCAAAGTAAGGCAAGGGCCAGCCCTAAGCCCTGATCTCGTTCTCCCTCTTTTTTTGGATCTAAAATACGCAATATATGGCACGCAATTTTATAGATCTGAACGCAATATATAGCACAATATTTCAAAAAGTTATGGACGGATTATGACAAAACATGGTGGCTGAGTTGGTTCGGTGACGAGAACGAGCCGATTAGATTTTGGTCCAGGTCCGAATCCACATCCGGCGTATCGGTGAGATACAAAACGTAAACTGTTCAGCCTGGCAGAGGTATGCGCTCTACTGAGTGCCGTTCTTGTTTTAAATGATATGTTCCTTTTTGCTGTGTTTACCTTTGCAATCTCAGTATTTTTGCACCATTCTCCTTCAATGCATTTTGGTTTGCTCACGTTATGTAGCCTCTTCAATCCAAATAGGATTGCTCGTGAGCTACGAATCTGATTCGAGCGATCGCCATCCCCATGCAAACTTTGCCGTCTGCCTTAGTTTTGTGTAATGAGGTGAAAAGATAAGTTGAGGTTGTTTTCACCTCTACTTAATTTATTTTGATTTTCATTCCTATTCTTTTTTTTCTTCTTTTTTTTTGCAGGGAAAAGGGCATTGAATAGGAAGCCTGTGAGGTTGCCGAATAAGGTAATGCACCAGTTCATGATAATTATCTCCTTATTACTGTATTTGTCACCTGTGATCCTTGTACCATTGTTTATGAAGTTGCACACTGAGACCACAAACGTTTTACAGTTTTAAGTGGGGAATTGCTGGGTTTGTAACATGAGCTTTCTCCAAATAATTCCAATGTGAAAATAATGTACTGTGCAGGTGGTTTTGAACCAGTTATGGAAATTTGACTAAACTTGGCATCTACTATATACAAGTGTGTTTTTTTTTTACTCAACTGGACTACAGTCCAGTTGAGTTCATCACATACTGAACCCTCCGTCGTCTGTCGTCGTCGTCGTCGTGTCATCCGTTAACTTTTCGACATTAACACTCCAGCGTCCACAAATATCAACCGATTCTGATCAAACTTGACATGCAGCATCCTTACCCCAAGGACCAGGTTGGTATTACATTTCAGCCCGATCCGTTGAAAAATGGCGGACTTAGGCGACCATTTTGTTTTTGGTCATGAAAACGACGTTAACACTCTAGCGTCCACAAATATTAACAGATTTTGATCAAACGTAGAATGTTTAGCCCTTACCACACAAGGTAGGTTGCTATTGCATTCCAACCCGATCCGTCACAAAATGGCCGCCATAGGCCGCCATATTGTTTTCAGCGCCAAAACGACGTTAAGACTTTAACGTCCACAAATATTTATGGATTTTGATCAAACTTGGTGTGTGAGACTCTTACCACACAAGGTAGGTTGCTATCGCATGTTAAAATTATTACACAAGGTTGTTGGCTTTTCCTTTAAGTCAAATCTAGTACAGACAACTGACCTACTTTAAAGTTGTCCAGTCAGTTCAGTTGAGTTCTGCTTCCCTGGAAGCTCTAGTTAATTTTTTTATTAATCAATTAATTGATTAATTACTTAATTATTATCAATTTATTAAGTACTTATTTATTTTTCTTTCTCATCTGGGCAATATCTCGGGCACCTTTTTGAGCTACGAAGCTGATATTTGGACACAACAGTGACCAAGTGATTTGGCTATAAAGGGTATTTTTGCTTTATTGATGTCAATTAATTGATTAATTATTTCCTTTTTTTATTTTTTATTAATTACTTAATTTTCCAAAAAGTTACATATTTGGATGAAGCAGTGGTGGTTTGGGTCTGCCATTAGGCATTGATTAAGAAATTAATTATTTTACGATTGTTATATATTTATTTAATTATGCAATTAATCAGTTGATCGATCATTTATTGTTCACCGCTCCTACCCCACCGTCCCCACCCTATTCCGTTTCCATGTGCTGCAATGCGACATCATCCAGCACCGAAGGCGCCCCGACAATGTCACGCGCTAGAGGATATGTTATTTAATTGGCATGGGGGCGGTGTTCTTTGAACGTAGCTCGACTTGTAATTTTTTAATTACTTGTAATAAACGTAACATTTTCAATATCATTAAATACGAGGTTGTATTTTTGCACAGACTTTGATCCCACATCGACTGATTGTTGTTGTACTTGTCGGGATAGAAGTTAATGCTTCCTGGCATCCACGGTGCACGTTTCCTCATTATTGAGATTGTGAAATCGGTATGAAGTAGCATTTGCACTTGTAACAAAATGTCTTCCTTGAAGTTTTTGTTTGTTTATTTATTTTTCCATTATGGTCAGGGCCAAGAGGGAGAGGCAGTGAGAAGGGATGAAGCTGGGAGTGATGTGGGCAGCCTCGAGGAAGTGAGGAGTGAGCTGGACATCCTTGACATGGAGCCTGGAGCAAGCGAAAGTGAGGATGGGTCAAGTGTCCATAATAACCCCCGGGCACAGTCGACCTGCCTTTCAGACTCAGTACCCAACAGCCCAGCATCGTCACAATTGTAAGTTGTGTATCATTGCTTAGATTTTAAACTTGGATGTATTCAGGTTCCTTCTAAATTATTTTTGCTTGGCCAATGCTAGAGATTATTAGATGACATTTTATTTATTGCAATTAAATTTGAGTATGAAATGTATAGTTGGTTGTGACATGGAGCTATTGTCTATGTATCTTTCATTGCTATTGTCTATCTGAATGAATCGTGTTCAATTTCATGCTGTCACACTCTGGTGTTTACCGATTTTACTTTCATGGTCCCCATCATTTCATTCCATGAATAATAAATACATGAGATTTAAAATTGTTTGTTGTTGTTGTTGTTGCTTTTAATTATTAGAAGTAAAATGACAGATATCAAATCGTAGTGTGTTTGTCCCTCTGCCCACTCTCTGCCCTTCCCCACATGTTCTCTTCCTACATTATAGTTCTATTGGGAACGAGGACACAGAAGCATTGCAGGCCCAAAAGATTTGGAAGAAATCAATCATGTTGGTGTGGCGTGCAGCAGCAAATCACAAGTGAGAATCGATATTTCAGAATAAAAGTGTGTGCACGTGGACCGATATGTATAGATATTTCAATTTATACTGGCAGACCCCGCTATTCGCGGGTTCCGTGTATTCACGGTTGATAAATTGCAACCTGCCTTTCTATCCGCAGCCCTTTGTCCTATGTATTCACAGTTTTTTGTGGGTGCAAAAAAAAAAGAAGGTTGCAATGACCAAGCATTCGCGGCGCTGTGCTTCGCGTTTTCACAGCTTTCCCGGTTGCATAAAAATATGTTAACCATGCTATAAGCGAGATTCGTGGGATATCCTGCCATTTACACGGTGAACATTGCTTCTGAACATTGCTTCGCGGGATAGCCTGCCATTCACACTGAACAGCTTCGCAGGATAGCCCGCCGTTCACATTGAACAGCTTTGCGGGATATTGCACCAGCTGCATAACATGTCATCCCTGCGAGTTACTGTACAGAATAAAAACACTCCACTGTATCTATTAGTGCTATTAGCTGTCTCCCTTTTCCCCATTGAAACAATGGCACGGCATGCATCTGCGGATTTTCATCGCCATTCGTTCGATTTGCCTCGGCATTCGTGGATTTTCACGATTCGGGAACCAATCCCCCCCTTTTTCATTGGAAGCGATGTCCCGCCATTCGCGGTTTCTTAATTTGCGGCATTTTTCAGGAACGTATCCCCCGCGAATAGCAGGGTCCGACAGTATGTATATATGTATATGTGCCTGGCTACAATACTGGGTACACTAAGTGTTACATCTGAGTGGAAAAATATAGTTTCAGGAAACAGTAAGTATCCTGTATAATGTTGTTCTGTATATATTGGAGTATCCGAGTTTGAAGCATCAGACCTGCTACATGCTTCGTTTTCACCAAAATGAAAACGAGAGTGCATTTCGCACGCTGGATTCGTGCATAATGCAGCACAGGAGGACACGGACACGAAAACAAGTTCTGCGTCATCCTTAAACGAGTGGTCGTCTGCCAGTGAGTGACTGCTTTGAAGAATCTGAACCCGCGTTACACCTAATCAAGTTTCGAGCGATGCGGGTTTCTTTTCACTTTTGCCGGGATGTGATTCGTGCATAATGGGGTGGACACGAAAAAAAATACGACAAGATTATCGCGAAAAAAAAAAAAACTTTCTGATTGATCGATTGAATAAGCATCAAGGGTTTTCTTCTAAAGGTATTTCTTAACCTACACACCTAGTTCATTTCACAAGTCCTTCGTGATTTGAAAATGAAACTGACATCACAATTATTGTGAATTTGGTGGACACCAAGCGTTATGCACGTATCACTTATTTTGCCACGCATTGCACATTTCAAGGAATTTTAGGAAATGTAAAAACACAATACCTGGAGACATACTAGACATTAAACATTCCATTTAATTACAATTTTAATTACAATTTTATTTAAAAGAAAAACCTGAAATATCACATCGACATAAGTATTCAGACCCTTTGCTATGACGCTTGAAATTTAGCTCATGTGCCTCCCATTTCTCTTGATCATCTTTGAGATGTTTCTACACCTTGATTGGAGTCCACCAGTGGTAAATTCAATTGATTGGACATGATTTGGAAAGGCACACACCTGTCTAAATAAGGTCTCACAGCTGACAATGCATATCAGAACAAAAACCAAGCCATGAGGTCGATGGAACTGCCTGTAGAGCTGAGAGACAGGATTGTGTCGAGGCACAGATCTGGGGAAGCCTACAAAAAAAATTCTGCTGCATTGAAGGTTCCCAAGAGCACAGTGGCCTCCATAATTCTTAAATGGAAGAAGTTTGAAACCACCAGGACTCTTCCTCGAGCTGGCCGCCGGGCCAAACTGAGCTATCGGGGGAGAAGGGCCTCGGTAACTGAGGTGACTACGAACCCGATGGTCACTCTGGCTGAGCTCCAGAGATCCTGTGTGGAGATGGGATAAACGTCCAGAAGGACAACCATCACTGCAACACTCCACCGATCTGGGCTTTATGGCAGAGTGGCCAGACGGAAGCCAAACAGTTCAATCTTGGTTTCATCAGACCACAAAATCTTGTTTCTCACAGTCTGAGAGTCCTTTTGGTGCTTTTTTGCACATTCCAAGCGGGCTTTCATGTGTCTTTCACTGAGGAGAGGCTCTTCTCCCCCGAATGCTCAGTTTGGCCGGGCGGCCAGCTCTAGGAAGAATCCTGGTTGTTCCAATATATATATATATATATATATATATATATATATATATATATATATACACATCCTAGGATGGGTCTCAAAAGTGTGTTTAAGAGTGTAGAAAGGGTTCATAAGAGTGTGGGAAAGGTTTATAAGAGTATGGGGAGGGTTTTTAAAGGCTTAAAATATATAAAAATAATAAAATTAATATATGGTTTCTACTTCGCGGATTTTCACCTATCACGGGGGGGTTCTGGAACGTAACCCCCGCGATAAACGAGGGATGACTATATATATATATATATATATATATATATATATATATATATATATATATATATATATATATATATATATATATACACACACACACACACACACACACACACACACACACACACACACACACACACACACACACACACACACACACACACACACACACACACACATGGCATTTAATATGGAATTTTTTTTTTGTGGGGGTGAACATACTTTTCAAGATGACTTAGAACCAAAAGTTCATTGGAATTATGTTGAAATTATTCCAGATTTTATTAATGTGACCTTCAAAAGAAACAAAAACAACATTTGACATTTCAAAGCAAATAAATTGATCCTTGAAAGTGATGTAAACTGATATCGAACTCAATTCACAGACAGTACTGTGTTAAACTTCTGTGCGTTTTCCAGAAGCATCTCTTTATTTTGCACATTAGCCAAATTTTTTTTTAACAAAAACAAAAGTTAAATTATGACTGGGATTGCGGACAGTAAAATTACAGTTCAGTACTTCGTGTAACCCCCACGAGCATTCAGGAGAGCACGTACACGTCGAGGCATGCTGTTCACGAGATTTGCCAAGGTTTGGACAGGAATCGCTTGCCATGCAGTGATAATAGCCTGCTGCAATTCACGCACAGAGGCAGGCTGCTGGCCCAAGTTGTCGATTTGACACGTTAATTCTGCCCACAAGTTCTCTATCGGATTCATATCCGGGGACATGGCAGGCCACTCCATATGCTCTACACCACGGTCAGCAAGAAAGTGTTGGATCATGCGAGCATGATGAGGCCGTGCATTGTCATCTTGGAAGACAAAGTTTCCTCGAAAGGCTGCATGAACAAATGGAAGCAATGTTTCTTCCAGAATGGCCTTGTGCTTGAACTGGTTCAGGTTTCCATTCAGAACAACCAGGTCAGTTTTGCCCCCTGCATGAAAAGCAGCCCAAACGGTCACCCCACCACCTCCAGCTTGGACTCTTGGCACTATACAATCTTCGTTGTAGGCTTCATGCACTTATCTGCACACTCGGACGCGGCCATCTTGACGATAGACCAGAAATCTAGACTCGTCACTGAAGATCACGTGATTCCAGTGTCCTGGCTGCCATTGATGGTGCTCTCTGGCCCACTGCAATCGGCGCTGGCGGTGTTGTCTGGTCAGACGTGGCTTTCTCAGGGGATGCCTGGCACGATAGCCTGCTTGAACCAGTCGTTTGTCGACTCGCCTTCTGGATACAGGCACATTTGTCAGTTGCTGCCACTCATCCCTAAGCCAATTAGCTGACTTGGTACGGCCATTGCGGACTAACCGGTGCAGCTGGCGATCATCCCTCCTTGTGGTTCTGCGGGGACGTCCTGGCCTCGGTATTGGAGTAGGGACACCCCTCTGAGCATTTCGTTTCAGGATATTTGACACCTGACCTTGAGTGATGCCATACTGCCAAGCAATAGCACGCTGTTTCATGCCGGAATTTCGTAAAGCCACCACTAAATGACAAACAGCATTGTCGAGTTGACGGACCATCTCCAGGGGAAGCGGCAATAACTTTTGTGGACGTGCAGCAGTTGTTTTCCACTAATACAGAACGCAACAACCCTTATATACCCGATTCTGAAGCCAATCGTCAAATGTACCTGTCCGTACATTTTGTCATGCCACCTGTGATATAATCCTGTTATTGACTTCTTGCTGCGACAGACAATCAGTGACATGGTTCTTTTAACAAAGAAATCACCGAAGCGTAAAAGAAACTCACCAGATTGATATACCGAGTTCAGAAATTAAACCCAAGTCAAGAAAAAAAGAAAATATTCCATATTAAATGCCAAGTCTGTATATATATATATATATATATATATATATATACATATATATATATATATATATATATCTATATTGTTATGGTTTTTAGAACCTTCACTTGTAAATTTTAGTAAATGTTTCCCTTATAAATGATCCCCTGTAAATATCCCCATTAATTGACTTTATTAAAGATTGCACCCTAGTTAGTCCATGTACAACACGTAGAGAACCATAGGACCTCTCTGTAGTTATTTCATTATTATGTGTTTCAGTTAAGGATCTGTTCCCAATAGTTGAATCTGCGTTGCATTAATCAAATAAGATAGGCCCCTTTCAATTTCCCCCAATCTCCACTCTTCAAAGTGCAGTAACAGTAGGATAGCGTTCGCTGCCGTTTGCCTTGGGCTGTTTGCTGGCACCAAGCCGCCATTACGCACGCGGTCTCAAGCCGAGGAAAAAGGGGGCGGAACCACAAGAACAAGGTGTGGCACGTCGACTCACCATCGGAGGTGGAGCCAGCGAGCCCTTTCCGGTCAACTAGCGCCGTGGTGAGCCGACCGGTAGGCGTGTCATCGGAGCCGGCGGCTTGATACAAGAACGGACAATAAAAGCGGCTGCAAGGGTCTGCTTCAGCAGATGAGCTGAGAAGGAGTTCGGGTCAATGAGCTGGAGCGGAGCTGGGAGCTGCGCCACGAACTGCTGATGGTAACGGACTGCGCAGGGGACCGTTGATGATACGAACCTTGTTCAAGAGAGAGAGAGAGCGTTGGCACGAGCCACATATTACGTACGCCGTATCCCAGTTTCCCCGATATATGCAACCTCAGCTCGCGGTCCACGATACGCGCTCGCTGCCTGCCAGGGTTTCCTGCCACGACGCGAGTCCACTCCTGGAGCCGGACCTCAACGCCCTACCGTCTGCCTGGACCTTCTTTTCCTTCCAGCCATTCTTTCCTGCCATTCCCTGTCGTGTAAGTCTGTTCTTTGTCCGGGGTTATAATATAAGACTGTTTTAAGGCTTGCCCTGTGTATCTGCTTCTTCCTCTTCACTGTACATTCCCTTTCGTTTCTTCTGTGGTTTTGGTGTACATAATTAATAAATATCTGGTATTCCTTTACTTTGGTTTCTTCTTCCCCCGATCGCTTTAGTCCTTTCCCGATTGAGTACCTGTGGCGCGATTTGGCCAACCGCTATAGTCAGGTTTAGTCTATTGATAACGGCCTGCGTCGTGGCTCGCTTCGCTCGGCGTGTCCATTACAGCCGCGGCTCGGGCGGGGCTCATTTCCTCGCTTACCGGAAGGCGCTGGTAATTAGGTCATAGGAATAATTGGCCTACTACCCTATTCAGCGCTGACCGGAAGTGGCGTAATAGCTCCAGGACCGGCGGAGCCGGCCAGCTTAACAGGACAAGGGGATTAAACACCCTTGCTAACGGGAGTGCCGTCCGCCGGATCCGTAACAATTGGTGTCAGGAGTGGGATTTGGACCCGAACCAAATTTTTGAAACATCTTAAAAATTTGGTCAAAATTTTGAGCGGCCGAAATTTTATTTAAGATCCCAAATTAAAGTCGTGCCATGGATGATCAAGGCGATCGGGTGCCGGTAGGGGAGGATGAGGAGGCAGAGTCGACCCAGGACCCCAGGGAGGAGATGGGAGAGATAGAGGAGGAGG
The DNA here is from genome assembly GCF_964187855.1 of Myxine glutinosa. Classification (NCBI taxonomy): domain Eukaryota; kingdom Metazoa; phylum Chordata; class Myxini; order Myxiniformes; family Myxinidae; genus Myxine; species Myxine glutinosa. The sequence goes on from NC_136263.1 coordinate 38,811,405, forward strand.
CCAAAGAAGGCACAGTAGCGGGGGTTGCAGGTGCACAAGATGGCGGCGCCTCGCACGAGGTTAGAGGGGCACAAAATGGCGCCTCGCACATGGTCGCGGCAGCCGAGTCCGCAGCACCGGTGGATATGAACCTCTTCATGATACAAACGGAGGCCCTTATGGTCAAGACGAATGAGAAATTGAGAAATGACATATATAACCACCTTTAGAGGCCATTTTTCCCCGCAAAGCAGGGGTTGGCCTTTTTCGGGAACCGTGGTTGTTGTTGTTTTTTGGTCCCCTTTTTGAAGCAATGTTTTACGGCCGGATGCCCTTCCTGACGCCAACCCTTTTTTGACATGGGAAACCAAATTGAGGGATTAAGAACTGAATTGGGGAGTTGAGACATGACATGGGAAGCCAAATAGGGGGGCTCGAAGGTAAAATAGGGGGGCTCAAAGGCAAATTAGGGGGCCAATTGGAGGACGTGGGTAATCAAATTGGGGAAATGAAGGATGGGTTAACGGGGTTGGAAAATAGAATGGCCACCCAGGAGAACCAAATGGAAAGGGTGAAGAATGGGTTAGAGGGGTTAGAAAACAATATGGAAGGCAAATTGAGGGAAATAGGGGAGCAATCCGCCCGGGAAATTAAACAGATGGGGAATCAGATAGAGGAGGTAAAAAACGGGTTGGAAAGTAAATTGGATGCCCAAAGGAATGATTTGGAGCAGATGAGGGTGGCATCCACCAAAGACATGGGAGAGATGGGGGAGGATATAAGGCGCGGAGTGAGCGAAGAGGTCGCGGGAGTACGCGACGAGGTGAAGCGGGGTGAGGAGCGCATGGAGAAAGAGGTGAGGAAGAGTACGGCGAGGCTACAAGGGGGTATAGAGGAGTTGACGCAGGGAGTAGGGCAGCTGACAGTGGGACAAAAGGAGTTAGGGGAGCAGGTAGAAAAGAACACGGCGGTAATAGGGGGGTTGAACGCAGGTGATAGGGGGGTTTTGCGACGCAAAAAGAGATAAAGAAAGAACTAATAGCGACAAAGAAGGAATGTCAGACGGTACATGAGGGACTGACGAAGAGGCTAGAGGAGGTGGTAGAGACAATGGCGACGAAAGAACAGGAAGCCAGGACGCACATAGAAACGACCAGGGTGGCCTTAGAGGGAGAAATTGAAGGGGCGCACCGGGAAATAAAGGAGGTGAAACAGAAATTAGAGGAAGTGGAAGAGGGGGTAAGTGAAATTAAGAAGAGACAAAGGGAGACTAAGAAAGAGATCAAGGAGGAGGTGATGGGATTGGTGCAAGGTCTGTGCTCACAGCGTGATGATGTGCTTACTGACCAAATAAAGAGTTTGCAGGTGGCGGAGGAGGAGCGAAGGAGAAGAGGCGCCGAGGTGAGTAGCGATATGCTCGGAAATGTATATGGTGTGAGGGGAGATTCAGCGAGCTTGGGTGTTGGTCTAGACCCGGGCGTTCGTGAGAGGCCAATGGTGAGATGGGCGACTGGTCCGGAATGCGTGGAAGGAGGAGGTGTGCGAGGATGCCCGACTATGGGGAGTGTGAGGAGCATTGGTGAGCCAGGGTGTGCGGTGGTGATTGGGTGTGTGCAAGAATGCACCCCCATGAGTGGTACGGAGTGTGTACCGGGAGAGGGTGCGCAAGAAGGTGCGCGAGAAAGGTGTGGAACGGAGGGGTGTGTGAGGAAAAAGTGTGCGCCGAGGAGTGAGTGCGCTGTCGAGAGTGAGAGTGAATGCACGACAGAGTGTGGTGGTGAGAGTGCCACGGAGTGCGAGTTGGTTGTGGCAAGTGAGAAAGAATGCACACCTGGAATGGTTGAGCGTGTGCGGGAATGCACACCTGAGTTGGTGGTGAAGCGCGTGATTGGGTGTGCAAAAGAGTGCACACCCATGGTTGTCACAGAGGATGTGACCGAGGAGTGGCCGCGAGGAGGTGTGTTGATGAAGTGTGTGAACGATGAGTGTGCGAGGAGGTGTGCGGTGGTCAGGTGTGTAACGAGGTCTGTGAGCGAAATGAGTGTACCTGGGTGGTGTGTAAGAGAAAGTGCAATAACAAAGTGTATGGGGACACCTGGATGTGTGAGGAGGAAAAGGAACGAGTGGTGTGAGCATGTACGGGGCGCATCGACGTTAAACGGGACAGTGTTCAGACCAACGTTTAGCCGACGCGAGCTCCCGGTCCGTGCCGGGCGGTGTGTGCTGCGCGAGCCGGCGGGGATCGGTGTCGCGTCGCTCCTGCTCGGAGCGTCGTGCACGATTCGGGCCGGGCCCCGCCCTGCACGGTCGCGTCCGCGCTTTGCTAGGCAAAGCCACCGGCCCGGTTCGAGGGAAGGTAGGAGGGGTCGGAACGGTGCCCCCTTGTGGTTGCGGCGTTCCGGCCGGGCAAGATTGGGCCATCGGGCAGGAGACCGAAAGGCTCCGCGCCGAGGTGGACCTCGGAATCTCGGCCCGACGAAACCTCCTCCCCTGCATCGAGTGCCGGACGAACCACCCGCATTCATTGCTCGGCTTTGCAAAGCCGAGTTTTAATGATGTAATGACGCACCGAGGCTCAGAATAATGGACGAATAGGGGTATGAAATTGATGATTGGCAAATTTGATTGGCAAACTGGATGGGCCAATTTGATTGGCAAAATTTAAATTTGATTGGAAAAAAATTGGATGAGCAAAATTGATAATGGGAGATGCCCGATGTGGATGGATGGCAACTCTGCCATCCCTCCCATCCTCCAGGGCACATGAGCATTAGTTATGGGGTGGCTGTGCAAACTAGCCCAGGAGGGTTAGGATAAAATGATAGGGATCTAGAAAGATGACCATAGGTAACATGAGAGTTAAGTAGCGACATGTACCTGTAGAGGGGACGAAGCAGATTTGTGGATTATAATGACGTGGGAGCGCCTAGTATAAGGGAAGACTGGGGAGCGCGAGTTTCAGAAGGGGGTAGTCAGCTTAGATGATGCAGTGTGTGTGCAGGAAGTTCTTTGTGGTGAGCATGATGATTGGCATGATTGTGCATTGAGCAGAGTATGCTGAAAGGTGTGATTGTGAGTTGTATTGAATGAATGGTCCTGGAGGAGAGACGGGTGCAAGTGCCACCAGGTGTACAGGTGACACCAGGTGTGTGGGCAAAGGTGTGCAGGTGAAGCACAGGTGTATGGAGAATGGTTGGATGAAATGAATTGCATGGAATACATGGAATATGGAATGGATGGTGTGGAGTGAGTAGTGTGGAATATGTGGAGTGGAGTGGTTGGTGTGAAAGGAGTGGATGGGGAAGATGGACCCCCTTCACGAATACCCGGGGAGGGTAGTTTAAAAGTAGGTAGAGGGAGTAGGTAAATTGTGGTTGGATATTGGCATCTGTGGTGCGAGTATTTGCACAGAGTGTTGGATGGGTGCATTAGTGGAGTCAATTGGCTGGGCGTGTGGCCTGTTAGTGAGTGTAATTGAATGGGCACTCCGCCACTGTTAGTCTGTCGGCCAGGTGAGGCCGCAGGTAGGCTCTGGGAGCCAGTAGAGTTGTTCAGTGGGGCCCGAGTAGCCCGACGCCAGAGAGGGCGGTAGTGGGGTGAAAGCGCCAGAGGGCCTTCCCCAGGTAGGTTAGGGTAAGGAGCAGGTAAGCTCGGAGACAACTGCAGTGGCGGAGGTGTGCAGGTGAGCAGACCTGCTGGGAACGCCACACGACCCAGCCCGGAAATTGTGCGAAGGCACAGGGTGAAGAATCGGGGGAGTGAGACCCCAAATTGGTGAGCACCACAGTTTGGTCAATGGGAGTTTGGTTCTTAGAACCACATAGTGCAAGATGGCCAATGGTTTGGCAGGGAAAGACCCCAGGTAGAGTAAAAGTGTGAGTCACTAACAAGTGTTAGTAAAATGATGAAAGATGAGGAAGTTGTTGTGGTAGGAGGAGACCTAAATGGACATGTGGGAAGGAGTATGGACGGTTTTGAGGGAGTTCATGGGGGTTACGGATATGGTGTGAGAAATGGAGAAGGTGAAAGGATTTTGGAGTTTGCTGATGGAGCTGATTTGTTGATTTGTAATACTCAGTTCCAGAAAGAGGATAATAAGCTTGTTACATACACGTCAGGTGGGTCGACGACAACCGTTGACTACCTGATGGTGCGTAGGCGAGATAGGGGGCACCTCCGGGACACAAAGATGATCCCGGGGGAGGAGGCTGTTTCACAGCACCACTTGGTTGTCTGCGACATAAGGGTGAAAGGTGCGAGGAGAGCCCGGCGGGTGAAGTACCAACTGAGAATGAAGGTGTGGAGGTTGAAAGAGGTGACAGTAAGGGAGGCATTAAAAGAGAGGCTGAGTAGGGTAGAGGATGATGTGGTTGAGCTTGAACGTGGTTGGATGTCAATGAAAGATAGTCTGTTGGGAGCAGTTGGTGAGGTATGTGGATGGACAAAAGGACCACCGAGGCACTCGGAAACATGGTGGTGGGATGAGGAAGTTGGAAAGAGGACTGACGAGAAGAGGAAGAAGTTCAAGGAGTGGCAGAAGGCGAAGGGTACGGGAGCAGAAAAAACATAACATGAAAGTTATAAGGCAGCCAAGAAGGCTGCAAAGAAAGAGGTAGCAAAGGCACAGGAGGCATGTAGGAAAATGTTCGGAGAAAGCTTGGATTTGGAAGAGGGTCAGAGAGCGGTATTCAGGATTGCAAAGCAGATAGCGAAAGAGAGGTGCGATGTGATGGGGGTGAGTTGCTTGAAGGATGAAGTGGGACAAATCGTTGTGGACCCAGATGGAATTAAAGGAAGATGGGAAAGATATATGGAAATGCTGTTGAATACAGAGAATGAATGGGATGGCAACATAGAGAGTAACCCAGTTTTAGGACCGGCAGAGAAGATAACTGAGAAGGAAGTTGAGGAAGCGATAAAAGCAATGAAGAGTAGAAAAGCGGGAGGGCCGACGGGAGTTGTGGGAGATATGTTGAAGGCAGCAGGAAGTTGGGGTGTGAAGAGAATGACAGAGATCTGTAATCTGGTGGTGAAAGAAAGCCGCATTCGGATTGGGAACTGAGTACCCTCGTCCCTCTATACAAGGGGAAAGGTGACCCTCTGGAGTGTGGCTCGTACCGAGCGATAAAGTTATTGGAGCATGGAATGAAGGTATTGGAAAGGGTGTTGGAGAGGAGGATAAGGAAGAAGGTGAAGTTCGACGAAATGCAGTTTCGATTTATGCCAGGAAGAGGAACGACAGACGCGCTCTTTATTGTTAGGCAGTTGCAGGAGAAGTACATGGAGAAGAGGAAGAAGTTGTTTCTTGGGTTTGTTGATCTGGAGAAAGCATTCGTTAGGGTTACACGCGAAGTATTGACATGGGCATTGAGGACGTTAGGAGTGGAGGAATGGTTGATCAGACTAGTGATGGTAAGGTACAAAAGAGTGCGCACAGCTGTAAGGATGAAGGACGGGAACAGTGGTGAGTTTGAGGTGAAGGTGGGAGTGCATCAGGGGTCGGTACTAAGTCCACTACTATTTGTAGCTGTGATGGAGGTGCTGGCTCGGAACGTAAAGGAGGGTATACCGTGGGAGTTGTTGTATGCAGATGATCTGGTGTTGATTGCGGAAAGTATGGATGGACTGAAGGAAAAGATGAATAAGTGGAAGGAATGTATGGAGACAAAAGGTCTGAATGTGAATATAGGAAAGACGAAGGTGATGGCAAGTGGTAAAGCATGTGGTGAGATGGAAAGAACTGGGAAGTGGCCATGTGCTGTGTGCAGGAAGGGTGTCGGAGTGAACTCCATTCAATGTACAATGTGCGCTGAGTGGGTTCATCAAAAATGTAGTGGTCTGAGAGGGTCATTAACCAGTGTGGTAGCTACATTCAAATGTAAGGTGTGCACAGAGGGAGCTGCAGATGGAGGAAATGTTGAGTTGGATCTTGGAGACGGCGTGAAGCTGGAAGGTGTGAAAACATTTTGCTACCTCGGAGACATGCTGAATGGAGAAGGTGGATCAGACTCAGCAACGGTTGCAAGAGTGAGATGTGCATGAAAGGAGTTTCGGGAACTGAGTGGCGTGCTGATGAGGAGGGGAGTGTCGTTGAAGCTGAAGGGAAAGGTGTATGCTGCATGTGTGAGAAGTGTTATGATTTATGGGAGCGAGACATTGGTAATGAACGTAGAGCAGCAACGAAGGGTGGAAATGCGAATGGTTCGGTGGATGTGCGGAGTATCGTTGAGAGAGAGGAAGACAAATGATGAATTGCGAAAGATGATGGGAATATTGCCTGTGATTGATGCTGTGAAGAGGAACAGGTTGAGATGGTTTGGTCATGTGTTGAGGAAGGATGAAACTGACTGGTTGAGAAGAGTGATGGAAATGAATGTAGAAGGAAGTAGAGGACGGGGAAGACCGAGAAAGACTTGGCTAAAGATGGTGGAAGAAGAAATGCGGGAAAGGGGGTTAACAAGGAGAGATGCAGAAAATAGGGCAAAATGGAGAAGATTGTCATGGGGACCGCAAGGCTAACCCCCCCCCCCCCCCCCCCCCCCTCTAGCAGGGCAAATGGCCTTTAAAATGCATGTTGTTGTTGTATGTGTATATATATATATATATATATATATATATGTATATATATATATATATATATATATATACATATATATGTTGTTGCCAATTCGGGGGTCGGCAATCCGGGGGGTTAATCCCCTTGTCTTTTACACTGGCCGATTCCCCCAGTCCTGGAAATTACACGCTACTTTGCGGGGTGAGATTGGCCAGGGTGATTGGTCAACGGGTGCCCAAATACCTTTGGCAATCCCTCCGCAAAGCAGGGATATAATTCCCTGCTCGGACCCGGACAAGATGGAGTTTGCCGAGCGGTTAGCAGTCCGAAATCCGAGCCGTTAGCAAACACGAACCCGATCCTGAGCGTTGGCCAAATCGTGCCACGTATATTCAATTGGGGACAGGACGAAAGCGATCGGATGAGAAGAAACCAAGGGGTAAAGAAAGAACAAATATGGTTTATTTATACAGTAATGATTAAAGAGGAAACGAAAGTGCAAGAATATCCACGAGAGGAAATAAAAGGACACAGGGCAATCTTAAACTACACAGTCTTACTTAACAAACCCAGGATGCTTTCATGCTCTGCCTTTTCTGCCCCCCATACCCTTCGCCCTCTGCCACTCCTTGAACTTCTTCCTCTTCTCGTCAATCTTCTTTCCAACTTCATCATCCCACCACCATGTTTCCGAGTGCCTCGGTGGTCCTTTTGTCCATCCACATACCTCACCAACGGTTCCCAACAGACTATCTTTCATTGACATCCAACCACTTTCAAGCTCAACCACATCATCCTCCACCATACTCAGCCTCTCTTTTAATGCCTCCCTCACTGTCACCTCTTTCAACCCCCACACCTTCATTCTCGGTTGGTACTTCACCCGCCGAGCTCTCCTCGCACCTTTCACCCTTATGTCGCAGACAACGAAGTGGTGCTCTGAAACAGCCTCCTCCCCCGGGATCACCTTTGTTTCCCGGAGGTGCCCCCTATCTCGCCTACGCACCAGCAGGTAGTCAACGGTTATCGTCGACCCACCTGACATGTATGTAACAAGCTTATTATCCTCTTTCTGGAACTGAGTATTACAAATCAACAAATCAGCTCCATCAGCAAACTCCAAAATCCTTTCACCTTCTCCATTTCTCACACCATATCCGTAACCCCCATGAACTCCCTCAAAACCGTCCATACTCCTTCCCACATGTCCATTTAAGTCTCCTCCTACCACAACAACTTCCTCATCTTTCACATTTTCCATCAGCTTCTCTATAGAACACCAGAACTTGTCCTTCTCTTCATCGCTCCGACCAACCTGCAGAGCATATCCCGAGATGATGTTCACCAAGAGGTTTCCAATCATCATTTTCACCATCATCAACCTTTCACTCACTCTTGTCACACTCACCACACTGTCTACAAACTCCTCAGAAAACAGGACACCAACACCATTCATGCCCTCCGGGCACCCTTGCCACACAAACTTGTATTTCTGTCCCTGCCTACCCTTCACCATTCTCACACCATTTCCCTTCCATCTCGTCTCCTGCACACAACATATGTCCACTCTTCTTCTGACCAATACTTCCACCATTTCTCCTGATCTCCCTGTCATTGTCCCTACATTCCATGTCCCAAACCTCAGAAACCGATCTCCACGTCGGGCATCAGACGTTTCAACGTCATAAATGGAGTGATTTCCACCCTTGCTTCGATTGGGTTCCCCACCTTGAGTTTTGACGAGAGGGAGTGGGGTCCCCCACGGGGTACTTCGGGCTGTACCCTGCCCATATGTAGTCGTAATTGTCATGGTTCTCTTTTTGAGGCAATGTTTTTATGGCCGGACGCCCTTCCTGATGCCAACCCTTTTAGTCGCCTCTTACGACACGCAGGGATACGGTGTACCTATTCTAAACCGGGGTACACACCGGTATATATATATATATATATATATATATATATATATATACTGTATATATACTGTATATATATATATATATATATATATATATATATATATACATACATACATACACACACACACACACACACACACACACACACACACACACACACACACACACACACACACACACACATACATACATACATACATACATACATACATACATATATATATATATATATATATATATATATATATATATATATATATATATATATATATATATATATATATATATATATATATATATATATATATATATATATATATATATATATGTGTGTGTTTCTGTTCCAATAGCAGCATCTATTGTGGTTCAGTGGTTGGAGGATGTTTTACTGACATTTGTTATTTGTTTTGGGGGGTTTTTTGGGGTTTTTTTTTGCAGGTATGCCAATGTATTTTTGCAGCCAGTTACCAATGACATTGCACCTGGCTACCATTCTATCGTCCACAGGTATGATGCAATTATAGTAACACTTGCATACACTATAAATCCTTTTCTTGTATTTTGGTCCACCTAACATGAGCATTGTAATGTTCTGTGTAAAGCAACCACGGTCGAAGTGCAGTGGTGTGTACAATTCAGCTTTGCGTACTTCAGGTCCATGGACTTGTCAACCATAAAAAAGAATATTGAAAATGGTGCAATCCGCACGACAGCTGACTTCCAGAGGGACATCATGCTCATGTTCCAGAATGCCATCATGTACAACAGTTCTGACCATGATGTGTTCCACATGGCCATTGAGATGCAGAGGGATGTGATGGAGCACATCCAGGTTTGTTTTGCACCATTTTGATGTGACAGTCCTGCCCTCAAATGATTACTGTGGACGTATACATAACGTACTTGATATGTACAGTGGATGACTGCTACATTGATTTGTATACCACCCTTCAGTTATACGTTTCATTTTCCCCAGCATCCCTCCCCCTTCCTGATTTCCCACCTTCCTTCCTGATTATATGTTTAATTTAACGTACATAATAAATATACAGCTTATTAAAATCTCTTTACCCATTCTCCGTACATTTTCAAATCTACATCCATATGTCCAATGTAGGTATACCAGATACGAGGAGTAAATTTAATACATTTTATTTATTTATTTTTGCTGGGAATAAGGCTAAAAATTTCCACTATGTGAACTTAATAAATGAAAACTTGAGTTAAACAGCTAATCAGAACATGTATTGCAATAAATGCAGCCCTGTGTCTTGATTCCTTGATCGGTTGTACTCCAAGGTTTGTAAGTAAATGTGAGACATTACTCAAGTTGAAGTAGTATGGTGACTTATTGACATCTCTGCCAACCTCACAGCAATTTCTGGCCACTCAACTCATCATGCAGACTTCCGATTCCAGTGTCGGTGCAAAGGCATTGAGGGGTCGAGACCCGACAAAAAAGCAGGACTCCGCCGAGAAGGTTTGTTACCGCCTGGCAGCGGGTTTCCGCCATGTTGTGCGTACCTGCACGAGCGCTGTGTAAGATCATGTCTGGTATCTTGCACACAGGGGCACACGCGCACAGCATTGCGCAATTTTGCCTTGCCCAGAATGGCAGCGCTCTCCGCTGGCAGTAGCAGAGATCTTGCAGCGAAGCGGCTTCATGTTTGTAATTATAACTAAAGTCATTTATGATTGCCATCCGCTATTTTCCTCTAAATTACATTGGCTTGCTTTTGCTCCATGAAGCTTGCTTCTGTTTTATTTAATTTTCCTATAATTCAGCTCCAGGGTATTTATATTCTCTTTGCAGAACTGCTATGGGATCCAAATTAGTGGTTTATTCCTTGCTGCCTGTTGGCAAGGTACAAAAAAAAAACTGCAAATAGATTCCAGTACATTCACAAAGCTTGTTTGAAATGATCTTTGTAAATGGCGTCCCTTCCCAATTCAGCATCCTTGACTATAAAACAAACTTTACTTGCACAAGCCGGTTTTTATCTCCTCCTGTTTTGTGCATCCCTTGCCGTGCTGGTGGCTTCTTAAATTGCTCTATGTTTCCCCAAGCTGCAAGGGCCTTACAATTCTGGCTTGGTGTTCTGTCTTTTTTTTTTTTTTCACCTTTTACAAAATAAAGCGGTTTGATAAATGCTCTGATGTATCCTCTTTTACAGGACAGTGCAACAATGGCTTCTCCTGCTTTTCTTCTCTCTCTCTTTGTGAGTACTTGGAAGTAAATTTTTAATTCATCAAGATTAATAAAAAATGCCTGCAAATATCCTTCACAATTTCTTTCCGTTGTGCTGTCACGCTCTCTCATTCATGACATGCTCCCTAATCGATGATTTTGGTTGTGTTGATTGTGCAGGATGTTGGAACTCGTGGAAGGCGTTCTGCCATTGAGGCAGACCTGAAGATGAAGAAGTGAGATGAGCATGGCATTGAACCGTTATCTGCAGTTTCCCATGTACAATTTGCTGTGTCCTAGCTGATGGCAGAGGTGGTCAAGTAATTGTCGGGTTGGTGAGGTTTATTGCTAAGGATGTGCGGATGGCATTCTGCCATTGAGGCAAACTTGAAGATGAAGAAATGAGATGAACATTTCATTGAACCGTTTTTGGTGGTTTTACATGTGCGGTGTGCTGTGTCTTGGTTGATGGCAAAGATTAGTTGCTGAGTTGGTGGAGTTTCTTGTTAAGTATGGTGTCACTTTGCTGGATTCCTATTTTTTTTCCTGTTGAGTCACTGTTCTTTTCAAGTCGTTGAACTTTTTTTCGTTCTCCACTCGCTGTTCCAAGATGGAGTACCACAGCTGCACACTTGCACCAACCTGCAGTTTCCCAGCATGGTGTGTGTGCGCAAAACACCTCTTGACATTAGCTGAAGGCCTTTGTCCAAGTGTAGACTGGATGTTTAAGGCCATGACTGGAATGTGCTGGTTTGAGAGTTTTCCCCACTTTCAGTTGAGTTGTGGAGAGATTTAGTCATTTGTCAATGGCTGGACAAATGGATAGTCGCAACCTGATCTTTGACGCAAGACGTGTGTAGTTTCCTTTTCAATCTGTTAACTCTCATATTGTGGTAATTAATGTTGGTTCAAGAACATCATGTATGAAATTTAATGCAAGGTGTTGGTCCGTAAAGAAAAGTGGGCGAATTTAATCGAGAGAATGCAGGCAAAGCCGTGTAGCCTGGTTTTCCTTCCCCAGGTGGTAGAGAATGGGGTTGTTGCCTTGACCATCCGATTTATGGTGTGAAATTAACGAACAGAGTTTCGGTCTTGAATAGCCGCCATACACTGACCGCATACAAGGTCTGAGTCGGGATCAAAAAAGTCCCACAATTTTATATGTTGCAGTTGTTTTTGACCTAATCCTCCATCAGTGTAATTTCATCTCACTTCATCTCATCTCATTTTCATCTCATCTCATTTTCATCTCATCAGTGAACTACATCTAACTTGTAGACAGATTTTCGGTGTGGTAGCTTTCATCTAAACATCTGTGCTCTTTTAATTATGAATATAGATTTTTGTTTTGAACTTTGCAAGATGGTTGCAGCAATGCAAAGAAAGCATATTCAAACGAACCCATAAAAATATTGCACTTTCTAATCCTTAGGCTTTTGAGTTTTTACATTCACCAATGAAGTAAATATTCGGAAAATGCACGTGAACACGGTGAAACGAGAGCACCGTTAATACACACCCAATCAACAATAAACTAATTGTTTTTCATTTATGTTTAAGTATATACAGTGTCACACACCCAACTTACCCACCAAGGTTCGTCCGAATCCATCCATAACTTTGAGATATCGTGCTATACTGCACATCATTTTTGGCCATATCACTCAAATGTGAATGATGTGATGATGTCCACTCCCTGGTCATCAGATACATATGGCTGCCGAAGAAGTTTCTTGACTATTGGGCACAATCCTTGTCGGGGCGTCACTCCTACGAAGGATACTCGAATGGCTCATTCATCCCAGTAAGCTGGTACTCATTTCGCTCACCTTGGAAGGATGACAGACAGGCTGAGTTAACCCCACCTGGTGCTAATTCAATGACCGAACGGGATTTGAACTCGGGACACTAGAATCCCAAGCAAGAACCCTAACAGTTAAGCGAACACCGGGCTTACTCAATGGTGAACAATCACTTATAAAAACTCTAGCATCTGGATCTTCACCAAAATCTAATCATTTAGTCCTTCTCATACACCCACCCTCTCTTCCAAATTTTGTCCGAATCTGTCCACAACTTTTTTTGATTTCACAGTCAGACACTGACACAGATGAAAAAACCACCTTTGGTGACGGCGGTAACAATTGCACCTCATTCTTTCTTTCTTTCCAGACTTTGAGCTTCTTTTTAAAAGCTGCGATATTGTCAGCCATTTCAATTGCACGGAATACACTTCCCTGTATAGACAGATTGAAGTGATCATCTACATTTGCCAGAATATGCAACCTTGGCAAGCCATTGTAAGTCCTGGAAGTATTCTGACAAAGGAGACTTGTTTTGAGACGGGCTTCAAGTTCACGTCTCAGTTCATACACTTGGTTTATTACTTTACCATGGGGCAGCCACCACACATCAGCATACAAAAGTCGGTGATGGTGGTAAGCCCCCATTTATTTACACAGAGCAGCACAGGTGCAAGAATGGAGTGCATTTGTTTTCACAAAATTCACACAATTTTTATTCTCATAATAAGGACATCATTAAGCTTTGGAGACAATTTCTTGGCTGCCAACTGCATCTCCATGAATGAAAGAATGTGTTGCTTGAGCACCCAGTGCAACTTCCTTCACTTTGGCCAATACATTAACATTGATGATTTCCGAAAAGGAACAGAAGTTACGTCATGGAAATTCATGCAAATCCTATGTACGTGCTGTGGCGTCTATGGGAAAATGCTGTGTGCGGTGGCATATTGTGAGCTGTTTGAAATTTTGAGAAATTCCGCTCCGCACACATTAATTAAATCTAAGTGTCATTTTTAAAATTATTATTGGCCCTTTGAACACGAGCGGTTGGTCTGTCTACTGGCTGCTATTCAAACTTTAATATGCCCAAGTGGCCAGTCTACTGTCTGTTATTCAAACCTCCATATACAGTGCCTTCAGAAAGTTTTCACACCCATTGACTTTTTTCACATTTTGTTGTTACGGCCTGAATTTAAAGTGGATTAAATTGAGATTTTTTGTCACTGATCTGCACATAATATTCCATAATGTCAGTGTTCTTAGCTCTTACACGAACCTCGATTCTGTATCCAAAAAAAAAAAATAGCACCGCAAAGCGGGCATAACCCCTCAGCCCATGCATGGTGAAAGGAAGCATTTTTGATAATTTGTTCTTTGAAGCGAAGTTGTATACCAAACTGTAGTTGTAAGTAGGAACTGCAAGTAATGAAATTTTCGCCCATGAACCCATTAACCCATTTCGTGCTCATGAGCCTTCCTCTACTCAACCCCAACACACACTGCAAAAATGGATTTAATCGGACAAGCCGTTCTGCTCGAAATTGACAGAAACCAATTTCAAGATGGCTGCCGTGGCGGCCATATTGAAAATCGCAGCGTGCCCATTTTCGAAAGGCACCTTCCTCTACTCAACCACAACACACACTGCAAAAATGGATTTAATCGGACAAGCCATTCTGCTCGAAATTGACAGAAACCAATTTCAAGATGGCTGCCGTGGCGGCCATATTGAAAATCGCAGCGTGCCCATGAACCTTCCTCTGCTCAACCTCAACACACACTGCAAAAATGGATTTAATCGGACGAGCTGTTCTGCTCGAAATTGACGGAAACCAATTTCAAGATGGCGGCCATATTGAAAATCGCAGCGTGCCCATTTTCGAAAGGCACCTTCCTCTAATAAACCCCAACACACACTGCAAACATGGATTTAATCGGACAAGCCGTTCTGCTCGAAATTGACAGAAACCAATTTCAAGATGGCTACCGTGGCGTCCATATTGAAAATCGCAGCACGCCCATTTTCGAAAGGAACCTTCCTCTACTCAACCCCAACTTCCACTGCAAAAATGGATTTAATCGGACAAGCTGTTCTCCTTGAAATTGACGAAAACCAAAAGTTGACGGACGCCCGTCCGCCCGCGACGGCCACAGTGCAAAAGACCTTAGACTGCGGTGAAGACATCTCACTCTAGCAGCCGTTGCCGAGTCTGATCCACCTTCTCCATTCAGCATGTCTCCTAGGTAACAAAATGTTTTCACACCTTCCAGCTTCACGCCGTCTCCAAGGTCCAACTCAACATTTCCTCCATCTGCAGCTCCCTCTGTGCACACCTCACACTTGAATGTGGCTGCCACACTGGTTAATGACCCTCGCAAACCACGACATTTTTGATGAATCCACTCAGCGCACATTGTACATTGAATGGAGTTCACTCCGACACCCTTCCTGCACACAGCACACGGCCACTTCCCAGTTCTTTCCACCTCACCACATGCTTTACCACTTGCCATCACCTTCGTTTTTCCGATATTCACCTTCAGACCTTTTGTCTCCATACATTCCTTCCACTTGTTCATCTTTTCCTTCAGTCCATCCATACTTTCTGCAATCAACACCAGATCATCTGCATACAACTCCCACGGTAAACCCTCCTTTACGTTCCGAGCCAGCACCTCCATCACAGCTACAAATAGTAGTGGCCTTAGTACCGACCCCTGATGCACTCCCTCCTTCACCTCAAACTCACCACTGTTCCCGTCCTTCGTCCTTACAGCTGTGCGCGCTCTTTTGTACATTGCCATCACTACTCTGATCAACCATTCTTCCACTCCTAACTTCCTCAATGCCCATGTCACTACTTCACGTGGAACCCTATCGAATGCTTTCTCCAGATCAACAAACCCAAGAAAGAACTTCTTCCTCTTCTCCATGTACTTCTCCTGCAACTGCCTCACAATAAAAAGTGCGTCTGTCGTTCCTCTTCCTGGCATAAATCCAAACTGCATTTCGTCAATCTTCACTTTCTTCCTTATCCTCCTCTCCAACACCCTTTCCAATACCTTCATTCCATGCTCCAATAACTTTAACAATAACTTCCACTCCCTGCGCTGGTCCTAATTTTGTTGACCTCAGACAGATGACAGTCAGGCTGAGTCAACCCATCTGGTGTTATTTTGGCATGGCTGTGACTTAAACTTGGGCCTTAACTGATATACCACCACCAAGCTTGCATTCAAATTTAATTGGACTGATTCGCAACATTTTGGACCACGCATTTTGACTGGATTGAGCTGAACACCTCATGAAAACTGTATTGATGAATCTTCATCAATTTTGTCAAAGTCCATGACATTGTAATCATACTAAAATACGCAATTTGGTGTCTGTCTGCCGCGATATTTGGTCATTACTTGCACAATCTCAACCAAACTCGACAGGAGGATTAATGGTCACACGATCATTTTCCTCCACCCCCAACCCCCCGTCCCTTACCCCCACCTTCCCACTCTCCTCAAGGGGTTTGTCTGTTTTTGGTGAAATCCTTGTTAAGGTGTATAGCCTTGCTAAGATAGCTTATCGTGGTGTTTTTCCAAGGCTGATTTTAACCCTAACAAACCCTAACCCTAACAAAAGTAATAACAACATTAATGATATAATCGAATAATAATGTTATTCTAAAACAATATTAATACTCCTAATAATATCTCCCATCCCCATGGGGTGTTTCCTCCTTGAAGAAAAGTTTTGTGGGGACACTCTGATCAGAAGTTTAAAAATAATAATAATAATAACCCACAAACACCTATGATTGCCTTTTGAAACAGTTGATACTGCTGGTTAACACTAAACTGAAAGGGAGAAAACCCTCGGTGTATTCAGTTACCAAGCAACGAGCTCGTGTTTGCCAAGCCAGCCGTTCCTTATCAACAATTTCAAATGGAGTGCTTTGTTGAATGCTTAAACCACTTGGTGAGCGGAGCGCTCTACAAGAAACTTGGTTAACTGGACACAACCCCGACAACCTAGATCTACTGCAATCTCCACTCCGAGAGGATAAAATTACCTTTTCTGTCACTCCCATACAGAGTTGTGTGAGTGTACTCATCTTGAAAATACACAATGCTTTGCACAGCTGTGACGTCACTTCACGCACGTCATAGTTGATGCCAAGACCACACCACAATATTTCAGCGATCAGACATTTTCACAAATGCCTAGAGCAAAAGGTGGAGGTGAATCTTGAACCAAATTCTACGTCCTATCCCATTTACAAGAACAAATGGATGAATGGAAGCATGATTGACACTCCGCTTCCGGTCCGGTCTGGAGAGGACGCTGGCGTTACTTGTTCGCCGCTTCTCCGACTGGGCCATTGTACATAGTTTGCTTTTTTGGTGGTCGTGGCGGATTTTTGACCGTTGGGTCTGCCCTCTGCTCGGTCCCGGCTCTGCTCCTGGCTTCGCCTGCCCGGCTCCTCCACTGTTTCCTCAGGCCCGCTCCCGTTGTTTGCGGCGGTGGCTGTTTGCCGCTGTGGTCTTGATTAGCGGCTGCAGTCGTTTGCCGCTGCGTTTGCCGCTTTGCCTCCTCGACCTTGGCCTCGTACTCGTCCCTTCGCTCCTGCCTGGCATGGCTCTGAGGTACTCCGCCGCAGGGTTTCTTCTGCTCGGTACCCGCTCCACCCCATCATGCATCTCTGCCATTAAATCAAATGGACTCTCCGACGACCCAGGTACATTCACCGTGGCTCCGGTCGTAAGTTTGTTTATTTGCAATCAGGTCACTCCATCCCCGTCCTCTGGTCGGCTCAGCGCACTCTCACTCTTCGTCCCAGCGCACCTGGTCACAGCAACGCACACGATCGCACCTCCTGCCTACGAACCCTGGCTAAATCACCTGAATTCATCCCTGCTGTTCAAAACAACATCAAGCTCACCCTGTTCAACACCCGGTCCCTCAACAACAAATGCCTCATCCTCAACGACTACATCCTGGATAACAAACTGGACTTTCTCTGTCTCACCGAAACCTGGCAACAACCTCTGGACTACTACACACTAAACCTCACCACACCCAATGGATATTCCTACGTCAATAAACCACGCTCGGAGGGCCGAGGTGGTGGAATTGCCGTTATCCACCGTCAAGACATCAAGACCAACCTCATCTCCATCTCATCTGCTCCATCATTTGAACACCTGGCTTTAAAACTCTCTGGTCGCACGCAGTCAGTCATGGCTGTCGTCTACCGCCCTCCCAAACCACACCCATCATTCCTGTCTGACTTCTCCTACTTTCTGACCCAGCTATGTTCCCTCTCCCCCTCAATCCTCCTCCTTGGTGATTTCAATATCCACATGGACTCCACTGACTCCACAATAACCACTGACTTCACTGATTTACTCACCTGCTTTAACCTCACTCAACATGTCGACTTTCCTACCCATATCCGTGGTCACATTTTGGACCTTGTCTGCTCCACTGGATTAAATTTGCACCATCTCTATGGCTCCGACCTCACCCTCTCTGACCACTTAGCCATCACTCTGACCATCAACATCCCCGCCCCAACACCAAGGCATTATCGCACAATCAACTTCCGTAAGCTAAACGCTCTTTCACCTACCTCATTCTCATCCACCCTCTCTGAAAAAATGTCCACTTCTCCCTTCATTGACCTCCACACCCCTTCCGACCTCACTGACTACTACAACCACACTCTCTCCTCCTGCCTTGACCAGCTTGCGCCTGTAAAAACCAAAACAGTTTCTTTCACCCATTCTGCTCCCTGGTTTACCCCTGAACTCCACCTGATGAAAACTCGTGCTCGCCAACTTGAAAGACTCCGCAATAAAACGGGTCTCATAGTTCACTCCCAAGCCTACAAGGACCACCTACAACACTACAAAGATGCCCTCTCCCACGCCCGCTCTGCCTACTACTCTCAAATTATCCACTCTGGCTCCGGAAACCCAAAAGCACTCTTCTCGACAATAAACAAACTCCTCCGCCCCCTGAACACCACCACCCAGTCATTCACAGTAGACAACTGCATCTCCTTCCTCTCTTTCTTCCAACGCAAAATTGACAACATCTACAACAGCTTGACCACCGCCGCACCCGCTCCCCCTCCAACCACCTGCCCCCCCTTGTCCTGCCATCCCCTGTCTCGGTTCTCCCCAATCTCCCCTACTGACCTCTCTGAACTCCTCATAGGAATGAAAACTGCCACCTGCACTCTTGACCCCATCCCCTCCAGCTTTGTCAAAGCCTCCCTCCCTGCTCTCTCTCCACTTATCATTGCAACAATAAACTCCTCCCTGTCTACAGGCATCGTCCCACCTTCCCTCAAAATTGCTGCTGTTACCCCCATTCTAAAAAAACCTGGTCTAAACCCTGACACCCTAAACAACTTCAGACCCATCTCCAACCTACCCTTTCTGTCAAAAGTTTTGGAACGCGCTGTAGCCACTCAACTCAAACATCATCTCTCTGCCAATAACCTGTATGAAACATTCCAATCCGGATTCCGGTCCAACCACAGTACTGAAACTGCTCTCCTCAAAATCACCAATGACCTTCTCCTCTCCTCTGACGCTGGCAACCTCAACATTCTCGTCCTCCTCGACCTCAGCGCTGCCTTTGACACCATCGATCACACTATCCTCCTCACCCGACTTGAATCCACCTTTAACGTTACCGGCACTGCCCTCTCTTGGATTAAATCATACCTCTCTGACAGATGCCAGTTCATCTCCATCAATAACTGCAAATCCCCCACTGCTCCCCTCCACCAAGGTGTCCCCCAAGGTTCAGTTCTTGGCCCCCTCCTCTTCATCCTTTACCTGTCCCCGCTCGGTCACTTAATCCGCCGTCATGGTCTCCAATTCCACTGCTTCGCCGATGACATCCAGCTTTTCATCTCCACCAAGTCCGTCTCCACCGACACCCACTCTATCCTGACAAACTGCATCACTGAAATAAAATCCTGGCTTCAAATCAACTTCCTCAAGCTTAACTGTGATAAATCTGAAATAATCATCATTGGCCCAAAAACGCTCACAAAATCCACCCATAACTTTGCCCTCAACATCGACGGTATCCCAGTATCCACCTCCCCTCACATCCGGAATCTTGGCGTCATCTTTGACCAAACCCTTTCCTTCGACAAATACACTAAACAGATCACAAAGTCAGCCTTCTTTCACCTGAAAAACATTGCCCGTCTCCGCTCATCCCTCTCCTCCACGGCTGCAGAAACCCTCATCCACGCCTTCATCACCTCCCGTCTGGACTACTGCAATAGCCTCCTCTATGGTTCACCCTCAAAAATCACCAATAAACTCCAATACATTCAGAACTCCGCTGCCCGTCTACTCACCCATTCCCGGACCCGTGACCACATCACCCCCGTCCTTTACAAGCTTCACTGGCTCCCCATCCCCCAGAGAATCCAGTACAAAATCCTCCTCTTGACATACAAAGCCCTCCATAACCTGGCCCCATCCTACCTGGCTGACCTCCTCTCCAGACACACTCCCACCCGCAACCTCCGCTCTGCTGGTACCAACCTCCTGACCCCCTCCATCCGGACCAAATTCAGATCCTGGGGGGACAGGGCCTTCTCCATCGCTGCTCCCACCCTCTGGAACTCACTACCTCACACCATCAGAGACTCCTCCTCACTCACCACATTCAAAACATCACTAAAGACCCACCTGTTCAACACTGCATTCAACATTCAACCCACAGCATTTAACCCCTGACTATCTCTTCTCCTTCTCCCTCCTTTTGCTTTAAATATTTCCCTATTGATTCTTGTCTTTTTGCAATTGTTGTTTTCATGTATTGTTATGCATTATGTTTGCCACTCTGTCAAAGCGCCTTTGGGCTTCTGGAAAAGCGCTATACAAAATAAATGAATTATTATTATTATTATTATTACTAGGGCATGCCCGTACTATATATATATCTAAAATTATATCCCCCCCCTCTATTTACATGAAATGGTTTGGTCCATTCGCAAAGCCAAAGCGAACGGCTTGCGAGTACGGTGACAATCCCCCCCCCCCCCCCCTCTATTTACATGAAATGGTTTGATCCATTCGCAAAGCCAAAGCGAACGGCTTGCGAGTACGGTGACAATCCCCCCCCTCTATTTACATGAAATGGTTTGGTCCAAAGCGAACGGCTTGCGGAGTTTGGTAAAGAAATCGCCATAGCTCGGTAACTACTTGTCCGATTAATATGAAACCTTGAAAAGGCACATCCTCGGGTCCCCAGCAATATACCTGGCAAGTTAAAAGTATATCGGACCCGTGGTTGTCGAGAAACAGCGGTCACAGACACACAGACAAACACACAGACAAACACACACACACACAGAGATTACTGGAATTATAGATAGATGATCTACCAAATATGTATTGAAAATGAAACCTTTTCCTGCAGAATGATAAAGTTGCGTTGAAGAATTACTTCTCATTTGGACACTTTTGCACACAAATAAATCATATGGGGATGGGGTCCCTGGGTTGTGAATAGCCCTTCTTTCTTTCAATCAGCATAATTCCTTTTCTGCTGTATGATGTCACCTGTGAAATCGCTTGTTTTGGAGGTACTCGCTGAGTTCCCACGTTCACTGGCCCTTTTGTGGAGTGATGGCTGAGGGTCAAAAGGTGCAGGAAATGTTCTGTCGGAATCGAAGTTGAAGTGGAACGACATTTGGTGGAGCACATTGTCTCGCCTCGTGTGCTCATTCTGAACAGAAATGCAATCGTCAACTAAAAACGTAAAAACGCAGCTCTCTATGGCTTACTCCTATTGTGGCCCATGTATCCATACCATCCATGCATCCTATTATGTTGCATACTGTTACGGATTCGTCACTTCCGTTGTGGTTTTCATCCACTGTAAACATTTTTGATTCCATGTACTATTATTGTTGTTGTTTAAGGGAAATAGAGATTACTATTTTCAAAAGGTAAAAAAGTTAATGTTTTAAATGAAACCGGAACCGGACGACGGCGAAAAGGAAAAAGGAGGAAGAGAAGGCGGAGCGAGTGAGTCGGACAAGAAGCTGAGCTGCTTCAAGGTCCTGAGCGATCGTTGGCGAACGAGGGTCACGTGTGAACTTGGGGTTTCCTGGGAAAGGGATTCCTGCGACAGAGTTGTTATCGCTGTGACAGATAAACCTGCATGACAGGTTTTGCAGTTGATTCCGACGAGAATCATCGGAGTGCCATTACGCCACAAGAACGGGCCGTCGGCCATTTTTACCTCGCGCAGGATTTGCGCTTTGCTCAAGGTTTTTTCACCTCGCTTTAACCATTTTCACCGTATTCAGACGTTAATCTGGTGTGTGTGTGTGTAACGTGGCTTTTGAGTGGGAAATCTGCGGTTCGCCGATTGGGAGCCATGGAACGTCCATACCCGAGGGTGTGATTTCCCAGTCGCCTTGAGGGCACCTTTGCGCAGCTTTGGCAGCGTGACTGTGACTGTCATCCGAACGGGATTCTGGTCGCGATTAGACATCGTTCTGACGATCACTGGAGCGGATCGACTTTGGCTTGATGCCGGAATAGAGACATTGGGAATGTTCTTCTTTTCGCTCACTTGGAGCACAGTGAGTTATATTGTACGAACCTGATGGTACCATCATAGGAAATATATATTGGTTGTACATTTGATTACTATTGTTGTTGTACTGTTATTCTTGTGTGATCTTAATACAATACTTGTTTGTTGGTAACAATTGGTGTGGTTTCACCATTTATCTTTGACATACAGAATAACACATCTTTCTGCCTTGACTCCTCTCGGGGCTCGGAGGTACACCGTGACCGGGGTTTGGGGAGGAGCACGTAACACATACATTGCCATTATACGTAGCTTTATTGATTATGGATCGATTATATCGGGATGTTTAACGACCATTTTTGTGTACATCAAGGCTAAATTGCTTCCATGAAGATGAATCTGAAAAAAAAAATTCAAACTATATTCCCCATGACTTGTCAATCATATGTAGTAAGTCTCGCATCGATCTGTCACGTGGTTCTTGAGAAGAAGAGGTTTCATGTTTTTATTTTTAATCGAATATGGCCACCAAACCACCTGACCGACATTGTCATGCATTCAATTCTTCACTCATTGGGTTGTAAATCGGATATATAAGGTTTCAGATTTTTCGGACATCAATTTTGAGTCAATCAATTATGGCTTGAATACCACTTCTCCGATGATTTCATTGCTATCACATGATATACCACATGTGGCGTTGATGACGTGCCAAGTTTCCATTTTTTTCAGTGCCTTATATGTTGAGTTTTGCATCGATCGGACTTGTAGAGAGGGAAAAGCAAGTTGTAGAGAGGGAAAAAAAGCAAAAATATATGGACGAAGAGACACAGCCAGACAGTCTCCCAACCCCTTGCAATTAATTTTGAGAATTGGATGAAGATGAGGAAATGTTCCCATAGACAAGAGAAAATGGAAACTAGTCACCTGGAATGTTGTTCAGTGCTTCCAGGTTCACACACTTACTCAATCTTGACATAAAGAACGTATGGCTAACCCTTCAGTTTGCTTCTGCAGCCAACATTGACAGGCGCAGTGTTTGGACCTTCTTGGACGAAACATCCGCCATGACCTCTCTTTCTGGTGATTGCATATCAAAGCTAACCACCAGGGCAAAGCCTGGTGTTGGCTTAATGGTTAAGGTGGCTGACTTGAGATCTTAGGGTCCTGAGTTCAAGCCCTGTCATGCTGTTGAATTGACACCAAGTGGGTTGCCTCAGCCTGTCTTCCTTCCGAGGTCGGCAAAAGGAGTACCAGATGACTGGTTTTGAGAGGCATTAAATCAGCGGCAGCCACACCCCCAAAAATGATGCAACCAGGAGCCACAGTCTGCACACGAACCACCACCACCTCCAGTGCAAGAAGGTTCTTTGAAATGGTTCGCATAGTGATGCCATTCATGGCTTCCTCTCAACTTTGAACATGGTGTAAAGCCTCTGAATTGGTTTTTCTCTCCGTATTCCTTTCTGGATCCATTTTTCAATGACTGTGTTACATTTCCACATATGTGGCCCTCTTCGAACCTGTGCTGAGTCTGAATGACCTATTGAAGATATCCCTGGTGTCATGCTTATCTGCTCTGCCATGTTCTTCAATACTCTGGGATGTTTTGGGCCGAGAGCTTATCTTTTCTTCGCATTACCTACTGTTTCTTTAAATCCTCTATTCCTATATGGAACTCTTTCCCGGTGTGGTGTCATGGGCTATCTGCTCTGCCATGTTCTTCAATATTCTGGGATGTTTTGGGCCGAGAGCTTATCTTTTCTTCGCATTACCCACTGTTTCTATAAATCCTCTATTCCTATATGGAACTCTATCCCGGTGTGTACCCCGGTTTAGAATAGGTACACCGTATCTCTGCGCATCGTAAGAGGCGACCAAGGGTTGGTGCCAGGAAGGGCATCCGGCCATAAAAACATTGCCTCAAACAGGGAACCATGATTGTCATGGGACCCGCAAGGCTAACCCCTGCTCTTGCAGGGGAAAATGGCCTTAAAACGATCATTCATTCATTATGGAACTCTAAAAGTGCTTCTGAGATAGATTCTGTAAGAGATATATATATATACGTATATATATATACGTATATATATATACGTATATATATATGTATATATATATGTATATATATATATATATATATATATATATATATATATATATATATATATATGCATATATATATATGCATATATATATATATATATATATATATATATATATATATATATATATGCATATATATATATGCATATATATATATATATATATATATATATATATATATATATATATATATATATATATATATATATATATATGCATATATATATATATATATATATATATATACGTATATATATATATATATATATATATATATATATATATATTATATATACAGTATATATATTATATACAGTATATATATTATATATATATATGTATGTATGTATATATATATATATATATATTATATATATATATGTATGTATGTATATATATATATATATATATATATATATATATATATATATATATATACACACACATACACATACACACACACACAGAGAGAGAGAGAGAGAGACAGAGACAGACAGTAGCCAACAGTATTGCCATCACATAACAATCCGTACATCACTGCCTCATTTACACTTCATCAATTTATTGCTTCAAGTTTCTACAAACACTCCACTGGTTACAACAGTACTTGATTACTCTTGTAGTGTCGCCACATACTGAGAATCTACAAATTAGCAGCCCAAGTACAATGTTATAATATCTATACATGATCATCAACTTCTTACAAACTGCATGAACATCTCTAATAACAGCATTCTATATTTATCTCCATTTGTGATTGGTTACTCTAAGTTGATAAAAAAGAAAAGTAGGGAAGACAACTGAAGCTGCAAGAAGTCCCTGAAATTATATCGGAGCTTCTCGTACTTTTAGCAAGGCCTCGCCCTAGACAATAGTCTGGAGGCAGTCATATGTATCAGTGGGCGGGGCCGACACTTTGTTATCCGCGTCATCCTGACATTAGTACGTGGAGTCGACAGTGCCAACGCACTCTGATAGTTTTGTAAAATTTACTTCAATGAAGAACTTTATCAAGACAAGATATAAGTATTTACCTGTAGTATCCAAGTCTTGGTTCTGGGAAATCAGAATATCTCGGTAATACTTGAGTAGATTCTTCCCAGACAAATAGTCACTATAAATCATCAGAAAGACGTTAGTCAAACACACTACACGTGACATAAATTCATGGTTGATCGAGTAAGCGTGGGGAAGCACATGGCCTTGTCAAACTACGATGGCGTCGGTTGAGTGCAAGAGAACACGCTCTCAGAGAGTATATGTAAATATTTAACTGTATAAAATAAATGAACTGGAGAAACATTGTAGCAAAGGATGCTGCACCAATTAAAACCCCAGTCATTGCCATTGAGAGAGGCCCAGCTGAGAAAAACACACCGTCTGAATAATTATTGCAATATTTGAGTAGATGATGTTCTACTCATTTACAAATGTTATAGTACAAACTTCATAGACGTGCTCACCAGTGGCGTACTGAGGGTGTCTGGCATAATTATATATATATTTTTAATCACATAATTGTTCCCCCTCCACCCCTTGCTTCCACCTCCCTCTCCCAAATCCCCAACCCCAGTAGCCATAGGTAATACTAATAGGGCATAGACATAAGGAAACTAGGATCTTTATATTTAAATATCAATTCATTGACCATTGGCCACTCCAGGTGATGCAGATGCCAAAACAAAGTTGAAAGGAACACTAAATGTCAGTTCAAATATTTTTTAAACTAGGGAGCCCGTTGGTCCATTGGACCAAATTTTAATTGGGGACTTTTGGTTCATCGGGACTTTTTGGTCATCTGGGTCCTCGGACTTTTTGGGTCCTTGTAGACTTTTGGGTCATCAAGGACTTTTGGGTCCTCAAGGTTATTTTGGGTCCTCGGGAACTTTTGGGTCATCAAGGACTTTTGGGTGATTTTGGTCATCTGGGTCCTCGGGGATATTTTGGGTCTTGTGTTAAAGGTTCTTCCAAGGTCTAAGGGGTCTCAGCAGTCTAAAGGTTAAGAGGCACATTTGAATAGTACGTAATTAATTGAAAGATGTGAAAAAGTATGACACACGCACACACCTCATCCATTTATAGTAGATTCAATTCGTGTGGATTCCTTGTTCAGACTGTTTTATACGAAGGCATCAGTGATGCGCCGCCGTAGTGAATCTGCCGCCGAGAAACCGTGACTCGAGATGGTTTATTCATCACGTGGTTTGCTTTTACCTTGACCCACGACTAGAGGGTTCGTGATCACGTGTGCGGTGTGTAGCACTGGTACGTCACTATTATTTTATTTTCATAAATGTAACAATGAAAAACAAGGCATTTCCCGAGACATGATATTTCTGCTGATATTATTTGATTCCACATTACATTATCACCCATAAGCATAACGCCGACACTGAGGTGTATAGCGGCTCCGCCCCATCAAGCTGATTGACAGTCATAGCCACGCCTACCCCTGTCCTATTATTTAAAAAAGGAATGTCGTTTTCTATACATTTCGAGGAATCCTTTCAAGCTATTAGAATTATAATACCAAAGGATGTTGCAGGAAGTAAAACTTTGTCGAATGGTAGCAGAATCGTTGCCATTGATAGAGGCAGCTCGGAAATATGCTGTCTGAAGAAGATTATTATTATTATTATTATGAACAAGACGATGAATTCCCGTGTTTGACCAATCTCGTTTTTTTGCTTTATTTTGCTTTTGCTATGGTCTGGAGAACTGAAAAGAGATCCCTACCTCGACAATCAGCTGAACAGACCAGGTAGGCTCTCATATGTAGCCAAAGCGAGTTTTTAAAGGAGATACTCCAACTTTAATTTTGTACGTAGCAGATGGGAGCGACATTTTTTCCGCGCCATCCCTACATCGAGAGTACTAGCGTACTCTCTGATATATATATATATATATATATATATATATATATATATATATATATATATATATACAGTATATATATAGATATATATTGTTTTTTTTTTTTTTTTTTTTTTTTTTTTGCAGTTTTAGAACCCCTCACTTGTAAATACTTGTAAATAATTATTTACAAGTATTTACAAGTGAGGGGTGCAGTGTCCTTGTCCTTGAATTATAATTCTTGTAAATAATTCTCTTCATTTAATAAGGTCGCACCCTTAGTTAGTCCACAAGCAACACGTAGGACACCATAGGACTTTAGTTATTTCCTTAATATGTGTTTCAGATCAGGCTGTGTTCCCAATAGTTGAATCTGCGTTGTATTAATTAAATAAGATAGGTCCTTTTCAATTCCATTCATTTTGCGGCTTGACTCTCTCCAAATTATATTACGCGCCTTTTGTTAGCAGCGTTCGCTGCCTCGCTGAGCTTCCGCCCAAGCGCCGCCATTACGCACGCGGTCAAGCTTGGAGAAGAAGGGGGCGGAGCGCTCAGAACGAGGCGTGGCCCTGTTAAGGGCGGAGCCGGTGAGCCCTCGCTAACCAACCAGGGCTGAGGTGAGCTCACCGGTGGGCGGAGTGCGAGAGTACGCGGCTTGATTTCAAAGCGCACTATATAAGCGCAAGCGCGGCGCCTTTACACAGAGAAGTGCTGAGAGGAAGAGGTGCTAAGAGAGAGAAGAGAGAGACGTGGGGGTGCTCGCATTGCTGCAATAGGCTGAGGCCCTCTAGACCCCTATTGTTGCCGGTTGTTGAGCTCGTTTGTACCAGATGCGTGAGGAATCGGCGCTGAACACCTGAGAAGCTGAGTAAGGAGGTCACGAGCAGAGAACTGCGCATACGGACTTGCGAAGGACTACCCCCCGCCATATGTAAGGTCCGATCGCGCGCCAGCGACACGCAAGCTGCCTCCCATTCTTCAGCCTGGACCGGAGCCGGACCTCAACGCCCTACCATCTGCCTGGACCTTCCTCCCCTACCATCTGCCTGGACCTTCCTCCACTACCCTCCCGTGTAAGTATGTCTGTTTGTCCTGGGGTTAAGTAAGACTGTATAGATAAGCTTGCTCTGTGTCCTGCTTCTTCTTCTTCTTCTTGTACATTCTTCCCTTTCGTTTCCTCTTCTTTGGTTGTTGTAATAAATCCTTTGTTCTTCCTTACCTTTTGGTTTCCTCTCCATTTGATCGTCTTCGTCCTTTCTCTCCATTGAGTACCTGTGGCACGATTTGGGAAACCGCTCAGGATCGGGTTTAGTCCTTTGTTAATGGCTCGGGCTTCGGATTGCTAAACCGCTCGGCAATTTCCATCTTGTCCGCGGTCCGAGCGGGAGTTATCTCCCTGCTTTGCGGTCGGATTGGCACTCAGGTATTTGGGACTCCATTGACCAATCACCCTGGCCAATCTCGACCTGAAAGGAGCGTTATAATTTCCAGGATCGGGGGACGGCCAGCTTAAAAGACAAGGGGATTAACCCCCCCCCCCCCCCCCCCCCTTGGGTAAGGGGAGCGCCGACCCTGAATCCGCAACAATATATATATATATATATGTATATATATATATATATATATATATATATATATATATATATATATATATACTGTATATATATATATACAGTATATACAGTATATATATATATATATATATATATATATATATATATATATATATATATATATATATATATATATATATATATATATATATATATATATATATATATATTATACTGCCAATTCTTCTGATTGTTCTTATGCAAGTTGTAGTTATTTTATTGGTCGATGTTGTTGGTACATTCCATGAATATAATCAATAAATGAGATTGAAAATTATTATCCACATACTTAAAAAAAACAATGGGGGATATTGCAATTGGCTCCACCTGACTGTCTGGCTGTCTTTCATTGCGGCCTGCTCCCTTCTCTTATACAAGTCAGACGAGGTATAAAACAAATGAACATGACTAGGACTTTCAGGAAAGAAAACAGAATTTGAAAAAGGTGTATTAATGGGGGTAGAAAAGGTCAAGGTTTTGGATGGGTGAAGATAAGAGATAGTGGTGAACAGCTGTTTTAAAGATGGAGAGGGGGGAGTGGGAACTGAAGAGAATGGGGGAGACTGTTTCAGAGGTGGGAGAAAAGAGGAATGAAAGCGTGAACGTGAGCAGAGAGTCTCGGTTTCGGCAATTTCATCAGAAGAGGGTTGCCAGCAGATCTTGAGTGTCCTGAAGGAATATATGGGAGACAGAGCAGGGTCAGTTAGGCCAGACAGGAGTTGGTAGAAGACAGAAAGACCACCAACCTGCCTGCGGTGAGAGAGTGAAAGGCCCTCAGAATCACCTTCATCACGGAAGATACCAATGATTATAAAAGCTTTGGTGTCTTCAGTGTGAAGCCGAGCTCGATGTGAGGCAGGAGCACCAGCCCAGAGGGGAGAGCAGTATTCCATTGAGCTGCAATATTGACAGCAGTATTCCATTGCACTTGTTTGAGCAGTTTGTGATTTTATCCAGGTCTGCAGAGAGTGAAGAGGCTGCTGCTTGCCGATCTGTGGGTTGAGATATGGAGCGGCACAGAGTGGAGTCAACAGCAAAAATATAGAGAGGATTTTCCAGAGAGTCGGATGGATTGTAAATGAAGACCAGATAAAGCACAGGGCCCAGAACACTGCCTTCAGGAACTCCAGCCTGGACAGGAAGGGGAGATGAGAGAATTCCATTCAGGGCCACACGTTGATTGCGATCGGAGAGGAAGTCTGCAAGCTATGTGTGGAGGTTTTTCATGGATACCATAAGAGGAGAGTTTGGTGAGCAGAGCGGGGTGCCAGACCGTATCGAAGGCACATGACATGTCAAGGGAGACGGCTCTGATTTCCTGTTTCGCGTTGAGGGCCTCCATCCATTATTGTGACAGCAGAATCAGCATGTCCACAGTAGAGTGGCCTGGTCTGAAACCAAATTGATCATCAGAGATCAAGTCATTGGAGAAGAGAAAGGATTTAATATCAGAGGCGATGATGGATTCCATGACTTTGCTGATGATGGGGAGCAGGCTGATTGGTCTGTAGTTGCAAGGATCTGTTTTTGCACCTTTTTGTGTAAAGTGGTTATGTTGGCTGATTTCCAAGCAGATGGCAGATGACCTTGAGCAAACGTGAGAGTGACGATAGAGAGAGGGTGTGAAAGAGCGGCAGAGTTTATTTTCGGACCCGTGGGCTGATGCTGTCTGGTTCAGTTGTAGAATTAGAGTCGAGGTTTCACTGAAACTTCTCCACCTTGTCAGGAGAGAAGGACACAGACTCCAGGAGCAGCTGGGTTCGACTGGGTAAGGTAGGTACAGAGAGAGATGGGTTTGGGGCACAAGATTTGGAGGCAAACACAGAGTTGAGGTATTCAGCTTTTTCACGTGCAGTGTCAGCTGTGTATTTACCTCTGCAACAAATGGTGGATGGAGGTTATGTTTTCACCCCCGTCTGTCTGTCCGTTTGTGAACAAAATATCTCAAAAGGTTTTGGACGTATTCGGACAAACTTTGGCAGACATGTAGCGTATGTGACACCGATGAAATGATTAGATTTTGGTGAAGATCCGGATTCGGATCCGGCTACAATGATTTTTTAAGTGATTCTTCACCAGTGGGAGATTGGACCAAAAACTATACATAGCAGGATTTCTCAAAAAGTTGTGGACGGATTTGGACAAAACTTGGGGGACCCGTTGGGTGTCTGAAAAGGACGATGTGTTTGGATTTTGATGAAGATCTGAATATGGATTCGTATATGAGAATTGTTTAATTTTTAAGTGATTCTTCACCATTGGGAGATCGGGCCAAAAACGATACAAAGCAGGATATCTCAAAAGGTTATGGATGGATTTGGCTGAAACTCGTTGGAAATGTGTGTGTGACAAGGAAGAATCGATTCAATTTTGGTGAAGATCTGGATCTGGATTCAGCTTGTAGAATTTTTAAAGTGATTCTTCACCATTGAGTGATAGGGCCAAAAACGAGTGGTAGATCAGGGTATTAAAGATTGGTCCTATGGTGATTTCTGTGATTGATTTTGATTATATTTGATTCTGTATTGTGATTATCTGGTCTACTCTGAGATACAACACGTAAACTATTCACAAGGCGGAGGTATGCTCTCCACTGAGTGCCGTTCTAGTTTTTGTATATTTTGTCGAGGTTCATGTAAGCACTAATACACTGAACGGACCAGGACATAACAAACATAAATCGGATGCAAAACAGGCAAAACAAACAGCAGAGAGAGGAGGACAACAACAACAACAGCAGAGTTGAATGTCAAGATAGAGGAAGACTTGGACTTGGACAAGAAATGGATGTGGGGAAGGAGACTAGGAAGCATCTTGTGGATGGATATAGAAGGAAACTCCAAGGAGGAACCACCTTTTAAGGCCATTTCCCCCCGCAGAGCAAGGTTGGCCTTTTTCGGGCACCGTGGTCCCCTTTTTGAAGGAATGTTTTATGGTCGGATGCCCTTCCTGCCGCCAACCCTGTTAGTCGCCTCTTGCGACACACAGGAAATTACCAGTGAACTGGTACTCAATGTGCCGACATTGGAAGGATGACAGGCTGAGTCAACCCCGCTGGTGTTAATTCAGCGATCGACCGGGATTTGAACCCAGGATCCTAGGATCCCAAGCTGGCACCCTAACCGCTAAGCCAACACCAGGCTGAAACTCCAAGGAGGGAAAACTGGAAATTGGGGTGGGGTTATCGAGGGTAGAAAAGATCATGATTTTGTATTGGGGACGATATGAGAAGGTGATTAACAGCTGTCTTGAAGACCTGGAGGAAAGACTGACATTGAAGAGGATGTGGAAGTTGGTTTGACAGGCAGGAAAAAGAGAAAGGAATGAGTGGAGGTGAGCAGTGATCCTGGATTTAGGTCGTTTCACCAGAAGTGGGTTGATGGCAGAGGTGGGTTGTTGTTCACACTCCCACTATGTCTCTCCGAAAAGACTGACTGGACAACCCTCCCATCTACTTTCTCAACAATCCTCTCCAAGAAATTCTGTCACTCAAGCTTTTGGGTCTCGCTATCTGCCATGATCTTTCCTGGGAAAACCACATTTGCAAGCTGGCCTCCAATGCCAGTCTGGGCATCCTCATCCTCCGTCCGCTGCCTCTATCAACTGGGCATCCTCCGTCGTGCGAAGTCCGTCCTTGGCACACCTGAGCTCCTCACCACCTACAAGGCTTTCATCCACAGCTCAATGGAATACTGCACTCCCCCCTGGGCCGGTGCTGTTGCCTCACACCGAGCTCCGCTTCACGCTGTTGAAACCAAAGCTTTCAGAATCATTGGAATCTCCTGCGATGAAGCTAACTCCACCTTTCACTCACTCACCGCAGGCAGGTTGGTGGTCTTTCTGTCTTCTACCGACTCCTCTCCGGCCTTGCTCCCCCAGCTCTGTCTGTGCTCTGTCCCCCAAATATTCCTACAGGTCGCACAAGACCTGCCAGCAACCCTCTTATGCTGAAATTGCCAAAATCAAGACTCTCTGCTCACCTTCACTCTTTCATTCCTCTTTTCTCCCGCCTCTGGAACAAACTTCCTCACTCCCTTCAATCCCACTCCTCCCTCCAGATCTTTAAAACAGCTGCTCATCACAATCTCTTATCTTCCCCCATCCAAAACCTTGGTCTTTTCTACCTCCGTTAATACACCCCAGATCCACTTTTTTGAAATACCAACTTCCTTCCTGGAAGTCCTTGCAGTGTCCTTGTGTTTTATATTTTTTCTCCCACCCCCCCCCCTTCCCACGCCTCCTCCCCCCAAGCCCTTCCACAGATCTCCCGATGTACCTGCTCTCAAATGTTGTGTTTGTGTGCTTCCCCTTCTCTCCCCATCTTGTCTACCGCTACCCTTATTACATGTTTTGTGTGTCTGTTTGATTTTTTGTGTAATAAATGTTAGCTCTTTCACGAGCCTCGATCTTGTATACAAAAAAAAGCCCTCTCCCTCCTACAGATCTCCCGATGTCCCTCTTCTCTACTGTTGTAATTGTGTGCTTCCCTCTCTCTCCCCATCTTGTCTCCCGCTCCCTTTATCATATGTTTTATTTGTCAGTTTGTTTTTATGTGATTAATGTTAGCTCTTATACCCCAGTCACACCGGATCTGCGACCGAAAAATGTTGGAATCGTGGGCAAATCGTAGAAAGAGCGCGCCACTGGTCGCAGAGGTCGTGGGTGATCACCAGAGCAAAATCAGTCGCAGCAAGGTCGATGGTCATGTTCAAAACTTCTGACCTGCGATGCCAAATCGTAAGAGGTCGCAGACAGGTCTTACATGGTCGTACCACCAGTCGCGCGCGGACGCACCACCAGTCGCACATGGACGCACCACCAGTCGCGCATGGACACACCACCAGTCGCGCATGGACGCACCACCAGTCGTGCATGATCGCGGGTCAAGTAGTCGCACGATTGGTCGTGCTACTGGTCCTGCCACTTGACGATTGGTGGTGCCACCTGTCGTACGACCTCACGATCGGTAGTGCGACCAGTCACGACCTGTCCCGATTGGTTGCACGACCTTACGATTGGTGGTACCACCAGTCTTTAGCTCGCAGCTCGCCAAGGCTGTGCGCGTTTACCTCAAGCACTACTACAACAACGTCGGCAGTGTCCCATGGCAGGATAACATGATCTAGGAACTGTTGTGTGAATGTTGGAATTTTGATTTATTTTTTTTGAGATATGTGTATCATATATTATATGCTATGTGTATGATCTATTTTTGCATATCTATTTTGCAATGAACTTGTACAATAAACATGTTATTTCATGGTATGTCAGGAGAAAAAGTAATAATTAGTTGTCTTTATTGTGTGTGTATGGTCTGAGTAATAAATGACTGGTTTATATTACAATGGTCATACAACGCCGATCGATCTGCTCCAATCGTTGGTGATCGCACGACCACACGTACCACCAATCGTACGATGACCTACCACCAGTCTTAAGAGCAATCGCAAATGGAGATCGTAGCAAACATTGCCGATTGGTCGTACCTCGGCCAAATTGCCACCAATCGCACGATCCAGAAAACGTACGATCCAGTGTGACTGAGGCTTTACACGAGCCTCGATCTTGTATACAAAAAATAAAAGTGTACTATGTGAGCCCTGGATGAAAAATAAAATCTACATCAACTTTTGTACTTTAACATTGGGGGACGCATCCATGTATATAAAACCAAAAAACACTGTCCATGAACCATGGAGACCCCAAAGACGCAAAAGACCCTGAAGACCAGAGTGAAGCTGTGATTATGTGTCGATTAATTGCGTACTGTTTGAACGCCGGTTGCATCCTGTCTATTAATTATGTAGGTCTATTAATTACGTATTGTTGGAAAATACCTTTCGACCCTTTAGACTGCTGAGATCCCTTGGACCTAACCCTAACCCTTTGTCTCCCAAGACCCTTAAAGACCCCAAAGAACCAAAAGACCCATTACACCCTAATATCCTGAAGACCCCCAAGACACTGAAGTCCACTTTCACCTTTAAGACCCTTTCAATACTTTAGACACCTTCAGACCCCTTCACCCTTCCAACCTTTTTAAAGCTTTAAACCTTTACAACCAACAAAAGTCCCTTTTAACCCTTTCGACTTTAATGGTGGGGGATGGATTTTTACAAGTGTCGTGCTCTGCACGACACCTTTCTTGTTTGTTTATTGATGTGTGTAGGTATGGTACAAATATTAACTGCAAATATTCCAGCACATTCACAAAACTTGTTTGATTCACAAAACCTTTGGTTGTGGTGATTGTGCAGGTCTGTGGAACGAGTGGAAGGCATTCTACCTTCGAAGCAGACTTGAAGATGAAGAAGAGATGAGCATTGCATTGAGCCGTTATTATTGATTTCACATGTACGATTTGCAGTCGTAATTAATGGCTGAGATCAAGTAGTTGCTGAGTTGGTGAAGCTTCTTGTTTACGATGGTTTGACTTTGCTAGATTCCAATTTTATTGCTGTTGAGAGTAGTTGTTTTAAAATGCTTGATGTGTTTCATCCTACACTGTTCTGTTTTTGAGGTCCATGTCTGCGCCATTACACCAACCTGCACTTTGCTAGTATGGTGTGTCTGCCAAACACACCTCCACATTAGTTGAAGGCCTTTGTCAGTGCATAGACTGGACTTTTATGGCCAAGGCTGGTTTATGAGTTTTCCCCTGTTTCTATTGAGAGGTGTCGAGAGATTTGGGGAGGGGAACACATGTAGATGGCTGGACAAAGGGATTAGAGGTTTGTAACCTGATCTTTGCTGAAGTACACCTGTGTGCTTTCCTTCTCGGGATACGTTGACTCACTGATGTTATTGTAACATTGTTTCAATCGTACCACGTACTGAATTGAATGCAAAGTCTTAATAAACATACCCAGTGCTCACTTTTCTTTGCAAATTAAGTGAAAGTAGGCAGATATTTGCAGCACGGTTTTCTGTCCCCGAGTAGTATAGAGAATGGGCTTCAGGCCTCCTTATGGTGTAAAGTTAACCACTGTTTGAAGGTCTTACAATTGCTGTACATTGGCAACATAAAAGTTCTGAGTTGTGACAAAAAAGTTCCCAGTCATTTTATTGTTATGTCGTTTATTGTTTTTATTTGCTTTTTAGTTTTCTCCACAAAAGCAAGGCTCATACAGCAAAAGAGTTGAGTTCTGCATGCATTGTGTGCGTTTTCAGTGACTCGGTTCTGCTCGCCCGGATACTTTTTACCTGCCTTTGCTGGGGCAAGATGTGCAATTCAAATGGTCTTTTAAACATCATTTTCAGTACTAAGACGAATTTTTTTTTTTTTTTGGGGGATACAAGATCGAGGCTCGTGTAAGAGCTAACATTAATCACAAAAAAACAAACGGACACATAAAACATATAATAAAGGGAGCGGGAGACAAGTTGGGGAGAGAGGGGGAAGCACACAAGTACAACATAAAGGAGTGGCAATTATGAGATGGTTAACCATAATTGTTCTGTTCCTGAATGCAATTCGGACTGACGAAAATATAGGAAATACGAGAAATATCTGTCGATGAGAGCTGGTGAGTTCTTAGTTTCCTGTTCGTAGAAGTGAGCGGTGGCATATAACACACACACACAAGGCAGATGGTGATGGGCAGAAAGACAAGAGAGCAGAAAAATGAGGGAGAGGAGGATGGTGACGAGCAGCATACACTGGAAGAAGAGTTAGCCAACAAAATAGAAGAGATGACATTGATAAAACTCAGAGAAAGACCAAAACGTTCAGCATACGATAAACGTTCAGCAAAAAAACGATCAGCATTGAAAAGAACTATAGCCTCCAGGGAAGCAGAAATCAACTGAACTGACTGGACAACTTTAAAGATAAAGTCAACGTCGTTTCGGAGCTGAAAACAATATGGCGGCCATTTTGTGACGAATCGGGTTGGAATGCAATAGCAACCTACCTTGTGTGCTAAGGGTTAAACATTCTAAGTTTGATCAAAATCTGTTAATATTTGTGGACGCTAGTGTTAACGTCGTTTTCATGACCAAAAACAAAATGGTCGCCTAAGTCCGCCATTTTTCAACGGATCGGGCTGAAATGTAATACCAACCTGGTCCTTGTGGTAAGGATGCTGCATGTCAAGTTTGATCAGAATCGGTTGATATTTGTGGACGCTGGAGTGTTAACGTCGAAAAGTTAACGGATGCCGGAGGGTTCAGTATGTATTGAACTCAATTGGACGGTAGTCCAGTTGAGTTAATAAACGGACAAAAATCTTAGTGAGGCAAAACCAACCATTCAATTAGAATAATGATTTCAAAATCATCCACCTTGAAGGAAATCAATGTCGTCTGTTTTGCAGCGGCACTACTTATTCAAGAAAAAGTAACGGGCAAACAACACCACAAGAAGGAAAAACCAGGCCCTACAAATAGAAACCAAATTCCACCTTGGAGACAGAGACTAGAGACACAAAGAGAGCAACTGCAGAAGGAAGTAGGGCAAATACAACAGTTTAAGAAAGGAACCAGACACCCAAAAGTATCAAAACTAATCCAAGGAATAAATACCAAACACAAAATCGAAGACAAAGACCTCGAGTGCTTAGGTGCTGAAAACAAACACAAACTCTAAGACAAAGGTCTCGAGTGCTTGGGAGCTGAAAACAAACAAAATAGAAATGAGAGCAAGGAAGAAAAAAAAAAAAACTATGAAGAAGGAAACAACAGGAGAAAACAATACCACATGTTTGAAAGTAACCCAAAGGGATTTTACCGTGAATTGGGGAAACAAAAGCAGAATGTGTCGACTCCCCCTGAAAAATAAAAACTAGAAAAATTCTGGAAAGGATTTTTTGAAGATCGAAAAGAACATAATAAGGAAGCAGAATGGATCCCAAACTTGGAAAAGAAGAAGCAACATCTTGAGGAAATGCCCCCATTGATTACTGGTGAATCGAAAATTAGAAAACAACTTCAAAAAAATTCCAAACTTAAATCCCAGGCCCATATGGAATTCCACATTTCTGGCTAAAACAACTTGATGCTCTTCACAATCACTACGCCAGGCCATTTAACGAGCTGATCCAAGAGGAAAAGGCAGTGGATGAGTGGCTCGTAGAAGGGAACACCTTTCCCATCCCAAAATCGGAGGAAACCCAACTCCCCCACAAATACCGTCCGTTAACATGCCTACCAACCCCATACAAGCTGCTGACAGGAATCATCAGAAATGATGTACCATCATCTAACACGGCAAAGGGGATTTGAGGCAGAACCAAAGGGATGTAAGAGAGGATGTCATGGAACAATTGACTACCTACTACTGAACAAGGCAAAAACAAATGTGCAACACAATCACCAAAGAATGCCTACATAGAACGAAGCTGATCCTGAAAACATACCTCTCCCCAAGAAACAAAATCCAAGCCATAAACCTGCTTACTGCTTACCTGCATAAACTGTCCAGTGTTGCAATATAGCTACGGAATAATAAACTGGCGCCAATCAGAAATCAACAAGTTAGATATCAAAACAAGAAAACTCCTTACCATCCACAAAATGTTTTACAAAAACCAATGCATTCCCGAGAATGTACCTGCCAAGACGAGAGGGAGGGAGCGGCCTGATGGAACTCAACCAGGTGCAGAGACTGGCAAGTGTAGGACCTGCTGAGTATATGAAATGTTCAACAGACTATCGGATGCAATTTGACACAAACTACATGA
Source organism: Myxine glutinosa (assembly GCF_964187855.1). NCBI lineage: Eukaryota > Metazoa > Chordata > Myxini > Myxiniformes > Myxinidae > Myxine > Myxine glutinosa. The sequence continues at coordinate 38,849,681 of NC_136263.1, forward strand.
TGCATGAACACAACAAACCCAAAGAGATATCCCTAACTCACCTTGCAAATAATTTCCAAAATCGGGTGCGAATTGAAGATGCTGCACAGGAAAATGAAATGGCAACAAATACAGCCCCTTAATTTGCACAAAAAAAAAAAAATGTAGAAAAAGAAATCAAGAAAAACACACCAATAACTGGTTGAATGACAAAAGAGCAGGGAAATACAAAAAAAGAATTGGACAGAGTGGGAATAGACAAAGAAGGCTCATTGAAATGTCTAAGAAGAGTTCAGCTCAACTGAGATGGAGAACAAATCATAGTAAATGCCCAAGATCAAGTACACTACACCAATGGATTTAAAAAGATGGTGGGACTGAGCCAGACGGACAAGAGTAGATTCTGCAAGACAGAAACAACTAGAACAATGCGACTGTGTTGCCAATATGCCTCCGCATAGTCCCACAACGGGTAGCTGCAATCGTTCACTGTCCTAAAAATAAACAAGTTTGATTTAAATCCCTTCAGCTGTTCTCAATTAGCACATTTTTACCAGACATGACAGGTTTCACATCGATCGGTGGAGCAGTTTAAGAGGAGATTTTTTTAAATATCAGCTTTCAAGCTAATATGGCTGCCATACCACATGACATATGACTTTTAAAACTATACACTCTGCATATGTATGGGTAGGGGATCATGTTTGTGAAGTTTCGTGGTGATCGGATAAGGTTCGTTTTTCTATCCAAGATGGCTGCCAAACCACGTGACCTACGACGTCATAATTTTCAAAATATATGTAACATTTCTGTTAGATGATATTTGTAAAATTTTGCAATGATAGGGTGAGCGGTCCTGCATGCAAGTCTGAGTTAGTTTGGAGGGGTAGTTGAGCGAGATCAGCGTAAGACCTCGTGGTACCGCTCGCCATTGGCTGTCACCGTCTTACCTTTGGCATCCTTGAACCAATACGGCACCAGCATACCCCATCTGGCATTCAATGCACAGAAGCAAGTGGACTTGGGGCCCTTGAGAGACATCTCAGACACCTTCTCAGGAGGCTCAGCACCCCAGAAGATGTTGTTGTAATTGTTGATAGCCCCATTCAAATGGAAGTGTGCTTCATCACTGAACCAACAGGAGTTCATCCAATTTTGGGTACCTTCCCATTCAGTCAATGAGCCTTCAGTCACATCATCATTAACATATTTTATTCCCCATGGAGAGTTCTTTACAATGAGCCATGTCTCAATTTTTTCTATTCAGTGCTTTTGGAGATATAGAGGTGCAATTTTTTTCCGTTTTTCCAAGATGGCACCCATTCCACGTGACTTATGACGTCATAATTATCAATAAAAAAATTCTTCAGGTGGAGTTGCACCTATGGTGACAATTTCCTGTCATTCGGACCAACGGTTGCAGAGAAAATCATATTTATTCTGTGTGGAAAAACAAACAAACAGACAGACAGACAGACAGACAAATGAAAAATCGTTCAGAGACCGAGGACTTGCCGGAATTAAAAATATGGTGGCCGCACCATGTGACCGATGACGTCATCATTATTTGTTTCTAAACTAATTTATTACTCCCTTCCCCTTCAATCCCACTCCCTTCAATCCCACTCCTCCCTCCAGGTCTTTAAAACAGCTGTTCACCACCATCTCTTATCTTCCCCCGCCCAAAACCTTGATATTTTCTACCCCCGCTAATTTCACCCCAAATCCTCTTTTTTGAAATACCAACTTATTTCCTGGAAGTCCTTGGTGTCCTTGTGTTTATACTTCTCCCACCCCCCCACCCCCCCCCCCATTCCCACACCGCCTCCACCCAAGCCCTCTCCCTCCCACACATTCCCGATGTCCCTCACAAATGTTGTGTTTATGTGCTTCCCCTTCTCTCCCCATCTTGTCTACCGCTCCCCTTTTATATACTTTGGTTCTTTGTCTGTTTGATTTGTTTGTGTCATAAATGTTAGCTCTTTCACGAGCCTCGATTGTGTATATAAAAAATATAAAAAATAAAATTCCTAGATTATGCTCAAGAAATTTCATCTTGATCGGCTGAAGTTTTGTACTTGTCGAATTATGATGTCATAATTGAGGCACTATTGAGGTCGAACTATGACATCATCATTAACATATTTTATTCCCCATGGAGAGTTCTTTACAATGAGCAATGAGCCATGTCTCAATTTTTTCTATTCAGCAGTTTCAGAGATATAGAGGTGCAAAGTTTTTGTTTTTTTCCAAGATGGCGGCCGAACCACGTGACCGATGACATCATTATTATTTTTTCTCCACCAGTTTATGCTGACATGGCGCTCAAGAAATTGCATCTTGATTGGATGAAGTTTTGTACTTGTCGAATTATGACGTCATAAATGGAGGCCTTGGGCCTAGAGAGTTAAAAAATTGGGCACAGTCTATTCCTGGGCAACTAGATTATGCTGAAGAAATTTGATCTTGATCGGATGAAGTTTTGTACTTGTCGAATTATGACGTCATAATGGAGGCACGAATGACATCATCTTTAACATATTTTATTCCCCATGGAGAGTTCTATACAATGAGCCATGTCTCAATTTTTTCTATTCAGCACTTTCGGAGATATAGAGGTGCAAAGTTTTTCGGTTTTTCCAAGATGGCGGCCAAACCACGTGACCGATGACGTCATCATTTTTTTTTTCTCCACCAGTTTATGCCGTCATGTCACTCAAGAAATTGCATCTTGATTGGATGAAGTTTTGTACTTGTCGAATTATCGAATTATGATGTCATAATGGAGGCCTTGGGCCGAGAGAGTTAAAAATTGGGCACAGTCTATTCCAGGGCAAGTCAAATATGTGTGTAAAGTATGGCGATTCTATGTGCAATGGTGTAGACGTAGTACTGCGCATAAACAGACAAACAGATGAAAAATCCGTCAGAGACAGAGGACTTGCCGGAATGTACTTTTTTTTTTTGATTTGCCAACCACTCCCTGTCATCACGGACACGGTCGTCTCTCCAACGCACAATCCCACGAGATATGCGGAAAGGACGACCCAAAACTAATTATCTTTTTAAGATTTGCTTTTGTTGAGGCTTTTGTGTTCAAACAAATATGGTGGCTGAACCACGTGACCGATGACGACATCATTATTTGTTTTCTCCACCAGTTTATGCCATCATGTCGCTCAAGAAATTGCATCTTGATTGGATGAAGTTTTGTACTTGTTGAATTATCGAATTATGATGTTATAATAGAGGCCTTGAGCCGAGAGAGTTAAAAATTGGGCACAGTCTATTCCAGGGCAAGACAAATATGTGTGTAAAGTATGGTGATTCTATGTGCAACGGTGTAGACGTAGTACTGCGCATAAACAGACAAGCAGATGAAAAATCCGTCAGAGACAGAGGACTTGCCGGAATGTACTTTTTTTTTTTTTGATTTGCCAACCACTCCCTGTCATCACGGACACGGTCGTCTCTCCAACGCACAATCCCACGAGATATGCGGAAAGGACGACCCAAAACCAATGATCTTTTTAAGATTTGCTTTTGTTGAAGCTTTTGTGTTCAAACAAATATGGCGGCCGAACCACGTGACCGATGATGTCATCATTATTTTTTTCTAAACTAATTTTTTCCGAGATTATGCTCAAGAAATTTCATCTTGATCGGATGAAGTTTTGTCCTTGTCGAATTATGACGTCATAATGGAGGCACCTCTGACATCATCATTAACAGGTTTTATTCCCCATGGAGAGTTCTTAACAATGAGCTGTGTCTCAATTTTTTCTTTTCAGCACTTTTGGAGATATAGAGGTGCAAAAATTTTCGGTTTTTCCAAGATGGCGGCCGAACCACGTGACCAATGACATCATCATTATTTTTTTTCTCCACCAGTTTATGTCGACATGGCGCTCAAGAAATTGCAACTTGATCGGATGAAGTTTTGTAGTTGTCGAATTATGACGTCATAATGGAGGCACCTATGACATCATCATTAACATATTTTATTTCCCATGGAGAGTTCTTTACAATGAGCCATGTCTCAATTTTTTCTGTTCAGCAGTTTCGGAGATATAGAGGTGCAAAGTTTTTCGGTTTTTCCAAGATGGCGGCCGAACCACGTGACCGACGACGTCATGGTTTTTTGTTTTTTTCTCCACCAGTTTATGCCATCATGTCACTCAAGAAATTGCATCTTGATTGGATGTTTTGTACTTGTTGAATTATCGAATTATGACGTCATAATGGAGGCCTTGGGCCGAGAGAGTTAAAAATTGGGCACAGTCTATTCCAGGGCAAGACAAATATGTGTGTCGAGTATGGCGATTCTATGTGCAACGATGTAGACGATAGTACTGCGCACAAACAGACAGACAGACAAACCAACCAACAACACACTTGCCGGAATCTTTTCTGGCAAGTAACAAACAGACAGACAAACAGGAAACAAACAAACGGAGCCAAATGCAATACCCCCTCCTCTGGCGAGGGTAATAAACGATAATAATGATAACATTGTAACAAGGCATATATTAATTAATAACTAATATCGATAATAATAGTGGTATCATTTGGCAATAACAACGATCATATAATCCCCGCCCTTGCCGAAGCACATCTGGGCTTGGTGAAAGGCAAAGTAATGCTCAAGCAGTACAGCAGGCAGGTATGCTACACGGCAGGTATGCTGCAAGGCCGTGATGTACAATGAAAATTTGGTCCAACGGGCCCACTATTTGGGGTCAACCAATCCGTGACCGTGTGACGAATCAGCTCGTTCCGATATAACCGTGGCGGAGCGTGACATGGATGAGAGGCGTCGCCAACACCAGTCGTCTACGTTTGACGTACTCAGTAATTAATTTATCACTCGGAGTCACGATAATCACGGTATGTTGCAACATTCAGTTTGCCTTGGGTCGTAAAGCCGGCTGTCCTGTGTTCTGGCAGTCGATGGAGCACGTTGAAAATCCTGCAGTGATTTTAGAAAAACAAAAACCTGTAAACAACGAAAAAATAATACCTTTGGATTGGTACCCTTAGCAAATTTCGAATTCCGCATCTGTCGTCGTTGTAATCAAAAAAATCACCCTGAAGCGAATACGCAACCCAGCAGCACCACAGCCAGGAAGACATCGACTCAGAATTTCAATCAATAGTGACGAATGCAATGTATAGTCATGAAATGCAAACATTAAAATGAAAATCTCAAGCGAGCCGGAGACATAATCCAACCAATGAAAAGAAACCATGCGATGACGTCAACACGTCGTTGCAGTTTATTATTTGACGAACCGGCCAATCGCAACAGGCGTTGTTTGATTACGTGGTTTTGATGGATTTCAAACGATGGCGGTGGCGAACGGGTTAGTTGTTCATGCTTATGCGTGCTTGGTCTTGTTTCTGGATTCGTTTAACTGTATTTGCATCGATGCGGCAATGTTTGGATTTAAGAATTATTGCTTGCGAGGAACTGAGGAAATTGAATCCGCAATTCACGCTTACTTCGTATTCCTTTAACTTTAAGTTTAATTTAATAATGTCGCGTAGCAAGCAATTCACGATCACGAACTCGTAAGCTAAGGTAAACGGGTGTTTTGTGTTTATGGTAATGTTCACTATAAGTATACTATAATTGAATACCGCCGATTGTGCGTTTGTATTACTATTAACTATTAAGTTGGGAAACGTGCCATTTTACCTCAGATTCTTCCTTCCTTCCTCTTCCTTCTGTGTAAGTGCTGCTTCACCAGTGCCGATTCAGTCTTCCTTACGTGTAACGTTACCGTCTCGCACTCTCGAATAAATATACGATTTATCCATCCACCGTCGATCTTGTGATTGTGGTAAAAGGCGGGAGGGACATCTCCCTCGGTGGTGAAGGGAAGAGGGTGTTTTGCAGGTGTTAACCTTGTGTCTGACTCATATAGACTTTAATATCGTCGTTTAAAACTATTAGTAATAAGTAATAACAAGAAGACGTCATGCGGAGCACGATACTTGCAAAATCCGTCCCCACCCGCAATAAAACAAAATTCCATTGATACAGCAAATTGTCCATTTCATCAAGATTAAAATTGACCATCTTGATCAAAGCTCGGGTCAATAGGATGAAAAGTGACGATTTTCAGATGAAAAATGATGATTTTGGAAGGTTGACCTTGGGTTGACCTTTTGACCTCAAAAATAGTATGTTTCCCAATTTAGTGACTCGATGTGCAAATGCTGTTCAATTATCAAGTCGGTTGAAAATTGACGGGTTTTTTCAGATGAAAAGTGATGATTTTGGAAGGTTGACCTTGAGTTGACCTTTTGACCTCAAACATAGTATGTTCCCCAATTTAGTGACTTGATATGCAAATGCTGTTCAATTTCCAAGTCGATCGGATGAAAATTGATGGTTTTTCAGATGAAAAGTGATGATTTTGGCAGTTTCACCTTGAGTTGACCTTTGACCTTTTGACCTCAAAAAATGTATGTTTCCCAATTTAGTGACTCGATATGCAAATGCTGTTCAATTTTCAAGTCAATCGGATTTTAAATGGCGATTTCAGAAATTTGACCTCCAGATGACCTTTGACCTCAAAATCGATAGGCTTCTCAATTGGCACGACCTATACAACTTGGTAGAGTTTCGTGATGATCAGTTTAGAATTGTGACCTGTAGGCCAGTGACAGACAGAACCACAAACGCAACCGACCAATATACTTGAAAAATCTTCGATTTTGCAAGTAATAATATACTTTGAGCTTTTAGGATTGTGGCCTGGTTACGTAAAGTATCCTTGAGGAAAGATTTTAGGATTTACTTTGGGTTCAACTCATTTGCATATCCGTCTCGACGCACTTTATGGGTCGAGGAAAGCTTTACTACTTTCAGGGAGATATTCTTTTTCCTCAGCTAAGGGGCTTGTTGGTGCTCGGAAACTATGGGGTCTTTTGGGTTCAGACAGAAACAAACGTCGCTGTTGACCTTTCACTGTGTGGCACATTTGCCTCTCCCAGCAGCTGCTCTATAGTGACGAGTAATTTACCTGACCTGTTGCGAGGGCAACCTGTGGTGTCTAATCCTGAGTTCTTTGTGGAGAAGCTTCGCCATGAACTTCCCGAGTTCTTTGAGGAGCTGGTGATGAGCAACATCAGTCGGCTTATCGACCTTCCGGGTGAAGAATTTTCAGAGATTCTCCCCAGCTTAGGAGTGAAGAGCAGCCCAAGCTCGTCTGGGTTTTCAACCGTTGCTGCTGCCGCTGCACACACTTCGTTCTTTCGTGGACGAAATTTTTTGCGGAAGAAAGGTAGCAACACCGCTTGTCTGAAGTTGGTATTTGCTGCTGACTATTTTCCTGCTACAAGACTGGGTCCACCACTTTTTCCCACTGTGATTCAATGTATAACTCCTTCGCCCAACCCATCCTTCCACAGTTATCCACTTGAATCTTTCCATTGATATTTACTTTTTGTCATCGATTGACTTGAAAATGCTTACCTGGGTTCTGAATATTTGAATGACATCCTGATTTTAAAGCTGCAACTGTGCAAATTATAGGTTGGTTAAATTAGGTTAAAACACCCAATATTAATATTATGGTGATGTGATTGTAATTTTTGTTTTTCATCCCACAGAGAGGAGATCGGGTCTCTTTGGAGCACTGCTTACCAAGGAAGGCATAGCACAGGTGCATCAACTGATCCAGTACCTGCATGACAGTAAGCAGTTGTATTTTTATTTACCCCCTTCTAGAGTGTTGTGCTTGACCATGTCTAATTTATCGGGTGTCACTTGCTTGGTGTGTGTGTGCGTGCTACTGTCTGGTATACGCGAGCAGGGATCACCAAGTGCACGCATCCTACTATTAATTTGCAATCGGTCACTGGCCTTGACACACATACAAACCTTTATTACCGAACCTTGGCATCAAAAAGCAACATGTATCGAACGAACAGTTTCATTCAAATGGAGCACCTCACTGCCATTATAGTCCATGAGCCATCGGTTCAGGGCATTAATTGTGGCGATGCATTTCAATGACGGTTTACATTTCATAATTTGATCAAGAAGCCGTAACTAAACTTCCATGAGCATAAAAATGTGGCGAATATTTAATAATTTGTAAGGAAGGTTGATCTTTTTCGCTCTTGCGTATGTAGCGCTTGGTTGTGATGATGCCTGACCTCAGAACTATTTTTTAGACTTGCACACGGTCTTTGCTTGCTACTGCCCAATCGGTGCTTGACTTTGAACCGCATGATTAAAACATGGTGATCTCCATAGACGTTCGATTATTGAAAATTTTCATCGGTGAATTATGTTTTAATGTGTGTTGCATCATTCTTGTTGTTGACACTCAATTGGGAAATTTTAAGGGTTTCACCGAGCGTAACTGGGTGAGAGTGCGAGATTTCGCTTTTTCAGTAGAAAGATGTTGGAGAAATCGGTCGACGTGAAGTTTGTCATCACGTGCATCCTTATACTGGAAGAATGTACTCACATGGGTGCCGATCGCTACTGAACAAAATCCAACCGCCTCTGTCACGTGTTGGCTAACCTGGTATTGGCTTAGCGGTTAGGGTGCAGGCTTGGGATCCTAGGATCCTGGGTTCGAATCCCGATCGATCGCTGAATTAACGCCAGGGGGGTTGACTCAGCCTGTCATCCTTCCGAGGTCGGAAAATTGAGTACCAGCTTGCTGGGATGAATGATCCCGGTGTGTACCCCGGCTTAGAATAGGTACACCGTATCCCTGCGCATCATAAGAGGCGACGAAGGGTTGGCGTCAGGAAGGGCATCCGGCCATAAAAACATTGCCTTAAACAGGGAACCATGATTGTCATGGGGCCCGCAAGGCTAACCCCCGCTCTAGCGGGGAAAAATGGCCTTAAAACGATCATTCGTTCATTCTGTCACGTGTCTTGAAGTAATTTAACTAACTAGGGCATGCCCGTACTATATATATATATCTAAAATTATATCCCCCCCCCTCTATTTACATGAAATGGTTTGGTCCAGCGAACGGCTTGCGTGAACGGAAAGCGAACGGCTTGCGAGTCCGTAAGTCCGGAAGTGACGTCCTCATTTGACTGTCCGGAAGGTCGCATATCGCAGTTACGATGAATCGCAAATTAGTTTTAATTAGTTTTAAAACATAGTTTAACGCCAACATAGTTTGCCAACGTGAAATAAATGAATACGCTCTCAAATGTGCCGTCCGAGGCAGAGTCTGTTCGCCACGTTCGGCACACGTGATAGCTCACTGCTCTCTGATTGGTTGAATCGTTTTTTGGACATAGCTCGGTAACTACTTCTCCGATTAATATGAAACCTTGAAAAGGCACATCCTCAGGTCCCCAGCAATATATCTGGCAAGTTTCAAGTATATCGGACCCGTGGTTGTCGAGAAACAGCGGTCACAGACAAACAAACACACAGAGATTACTGGAATTATAGATGGTTATGGCAGAGGGTGATGGCAGAGGGTGGTGGGAGGGAGATGGCAGGGTGATGGGAGGGTGATGTGAGGGTTATGGCATCTGGCATCTGGCAAGTTTCAAGTATATCGGACCCGTGGTTGTCGAGAAACAGCGGTCACAGACAAACAAACACACAGAGATTACTGGAATTATAGATAGACTAGGACGTGCCCGTACGTGGGTGCCCGTTCCGGGGCCAAAAAAAAAAAAAAAAAAAATTTCCAAATTTAAATCAAGTGTACCTCCCTGTCTTTGCTAGCCATGACATTCGATGCCATTGACCATTGCCACTCCTACGCCACGGTGAGGCGACAGGGTAGGATTTGTAGGAGACCTGAAAGTGCAGTGTCAGTATGTATTCCATGTTCGAATTGTTTTAGTTTTAAAATAGTTTAAAAAAAAAAAAGGTTTGCAAAGCATATCAGCAAATTGAAACAGAATTGAAACAGAGCAGAATTCGTTATTATTATTATATTACTACAAATTATTACAAATTATTACATTACAAATTTTATTCGTTAATGTTAATTCCCTGCCATCACCCACTGCCATCACCCTCCCATCACCCTCCCATCACCCTCCCATCACCCTGCCATCACCCTCCCATCACCCTGCCCCATCACCCTGCCCCATCACCCTGCCCCATCACCCTGCCCCATCACCCTCCCATCTCCCCCCCATCACCCTCACATCACCCTCCCATCACCCTGCCATCTCCCTCCCACCACCCTCTGCCATCACCCTCTGCCATAACCCTCTGCCATCACCCTCTGCCATCACCCTCTGCCATCACCCTCTGCCATCACCCTCTGCCATCACCCTCTGCCATCACCCTCTGCCATCACCCTCTGCCATCACCCTCTGCCATCACCCTCTGCCATCACCCTCTGCCATCACCCTCTGCCATCACCCTCTGCCATCACCCTGCCATCACCCTCCCATCACCCTGCCCCATCACCCTGCCCCATCACCCCCCCATCACCCTCCCATCACCCTGCCATCTCCCTCCCACCACCCTCTGCCATCACCCTCTGCCATCACCCTCTGCCATCACCCTCTGCCATCACCCTCTGCCATCACCGTCCCATCACCCTGCCATCACCCTCCCATCACCCTGCCATCACCCTGCCATCACCCTGCCCCATCACCCTGCCCCATCACCCTCCCATCACCCTCCCATCACTCTCCCATCACCCTCTGCCATCACCCTCTGCCATCACCCTCCCATCACCCTGCCATCACCCCCCCATCACCCTGCCATCACCCTCCCATCACCCTGCCCCATCACCCTGCCCCATCACCTTGCCCCATCACCCTCCCATCTCCCTCCCAAACAAAGAATAATAAAAATTGTCTACATGTACATTGTACACACCTTTATGTCGTTAGCACCACTTCATAAACAACATTGCAGAGGAAACGGCGCTTCTTCTTTGTTTCCTCGTCCTGGGCAAGAATGCGGAGGCTGCTGGATCTGCCAACCCTACAGGTCGCCACGTAGAACTGGCAATGGCTGAAGAAGTCTCTTGGGCAGAAGATCCCAACATGGTGTAGCGACTGCCAAAAGAAGTTGTGCACTTATTTTGATGAAATCTTTTCGTAACAATTTTTCTTCAATCAATAAATAAATAATAAGAATTGTCCACATGTACACACCTGTATGTCGTTAGCAGCTCTTCATAAACAACATTGCTGAGGAAACGGCACTTCTCCAGGAGATCCTCACATGGTGTACGACTGGCAAAAGAAGTTGTGCACTTATTTTGATGAAATCTTTTCGTAACAATTTTTCTTCAATCAATAAATAAATAATAAGAATTGTCCACATGTACACACCTGTATGTCGTTAGCAGCTCTTCATAAACAACATTGCTGAGGAAACGGCACTTCTCCAGGAGATCCTCACATGGTGTACGACTGGCAAAAGAAGTTGTGCACTTTTTTTGATGAATTCGTTTCGAAACAATTTTTCTTCAATAAATAAATAATAATAAAAATTGTCTACATGTACATTGTACACACCGTTATCTCGTTAGCACCTCTTCATAAACAACGTTGCTGAGGAAACGGCGCTTCTTCTTTGTTTCCTCGTCCAGGGCAAGAATGCGGAGGCTGCTGGATCTGCCAACCCTACTGGCCGCCACGTAGAACTGACCATGGCTGAAGAAGTCTCGTGTGCAGAAGATCCCAACATGGTGTAGCGACTGTCCTTGGGATTTATTCACAGTCATGGCAAAGCAGGGTCGTACCGGAAACTGCCGACGCCGCAGAGTGAACGGGAACATGTTGTCAGATGGACTCAAGGTTATGCGTGGAATGAGCAATGTGCGTCCAGAATTGACACCCATCACAGATTGTGCAACCAACAGATTTGGAAGGATCTGAAGTATGATGTACCTTGAGCCATTGCAGTGCCCGCTTTGCTGGTCGAAGTTTCGCAGCAGCATGATTACCATACCCACCTTGAGAGAGATTCGATGTGGCGGCATACCAGATGGACAGAGGGTGTTCAGGAACTCAGGCGGATACAAATGATCACCCTCAGATTCCGCTATATCGACGCTACAGCAAACATGTTCCTCCCCTGGAAATATGGTCGTCATGTAGGCATTTACCTGATCGACTTCGGAATTGGTCGGACATAGTATAACACGCTCGCATAGCCACTTGGGGTTGCTAATGTTGTTATGCAAGTCTTCGTACACCCAAGTGACAATATCCTGAAGTTTTTCACCTGGAAGAATGAGCGGTTCCCTGAGCTCAATAGCAAATTCACCCTCTTCTGGATTGACAGGAATCTTCCCTTCACCCAGATCCAGCAGGAATTTTGCAAAATCAGATTCGTCCTGTTGTTCTCCAGCACCCTGCATGATCCTCATGTTTACTCTGAGACGAAGTATCTGCACTTTTCTCCACAGGTATGAGCTCTTGAAGCACCTTCCAACTATGTCAATACGGCTACCGTGTGGCACAACAGTAAGGATCTGCCTCCAGTCACCACTGAAAACCATTGCGATGCCGCCAAATGGGTCCTCTGAGCCCCGAAGCCACTGGAATGTTCGATCTGCTGCCTCCAATGCGCGACGATCCATCATTGAAACCTCATCCACCACCATTAGATTAGTCATGCGTATGAGTGCTGCAGTGGTGTCATTTTCACTGATGTTGCAAGTGGACTCATCAGTGAGAATGAGAGGACACTTGGTCCTACTATGGAAGGTGGCCCCTTTAGGCAGCAGCGTAGCTGCAATACCACTTGCAGCAGTTGCAAGAGCCACTTTGCCCATTGCTCGCACTTTGTTGAGTATATGAGACAATGTGAATGTTTTCCCAGTCCCACCACTTGCATCAACTGCAAGCATGCAGCCATGTCCGTGTTCCACACTCCGCATCACTGTATCGACAACAACGCGCTGCTCGTCATTAAGAAGGCACTCTGTTTGAGCGATGTGAGCCTCAAGTTCTCCTATATTGTGCACTGTTTCGTGCTCGATGACGCGCGGAATGCGAGACTGGAAATGAACTGGTTCAGGCTCAGGAAGGCCAAAGGTCTTACTGAGCGAAAAGCCGTGGCACTCAACTTTGTTCCTCAGCTCTTGTAGCACTGCACTCACAATGCGTCCATTTGGTTCATTCACACCTGCTGCACGCATGAAGTCCTCGCACAGCACATACTTGTGCCTTTCCCAGAACTGCACGTGGTTGCCTCTGAGAACGAATATGAGCATGTTGGCAAATACTTCGCGGACTGCAGGGCCAAATGCAATATTTGCAGCCTCTTCCATAACAGAATCCACCTCCTGGTCATTGTCAACGATGCCATATGCAATGCAGGCTGCCAGATAGGTCTCCATGACCCTACCACCAACACGACGGAGATCCTGAAAGCATGTGGGGCCAGGCACGCGGTACAGTAGCATGCGGAGATAGTACAACTCGGCAGTATGTGAGTTGACGGGAATAATGGGGAGCCGCCCAACCGTATCAGCCTTACGGTTATCCTGGAAACTCAGCCTTCTCTTCCGCAATTGAAACCTTTTCCTCAAGTAGGTGAAGTGTTGGAATACATCTGGATATAGAACATGACGCATGTGTGGATGGAGATTCATGGCTTCGAAAAAGGCGGTGAGGGTTGTTGCAGGGGGTCCTGACTCTGCCACGTTCTGTACGGCACCTTCGTCATTGAACGTGATCACCTGCTCATCCTGTAGATGGAGTGCCAGCATCTCGACTGGTGGGTACTTGCGTTGAATGGGGAAATCGTATATGCGCCAGTATCCCTCAGATGCGGTGATGTAACGCCCTAGTTCGTAGCGTGCCACTTCATCATGTCGTAATGCCTCTCGCATCCTCTCATGAGGCTCAAGTCTGACCAGGCACTGGTCCGGGCCCTTTTCAAGGTATTTGTACAGGTACTTGACACAGGTGACAGCACAGACGATCTCAAGGTTGATGTGAGCATCGTACCTGAGGACAATATATGGATTGTAAGGCACAACCCATGCATTGTTAACTAATACGTTAGCACCGCCTCGTATTGTCTTCATGATGGGATCACCAGGTGCAGCTTCTGCCCGTCTTCTGTACAGGGGATAGGAGTCATCAGAGAAGCTTGTCGTTTGTCGTAGGGCTTTGGGATAGTCCTTTGTGCACTTCCGGTCTGCCATGCAAGGGCTCAAGATGTTCCATTCCCCACATGGGCCGTGAATCATGTGTGATGTCACAATACGGTGTAGTTCCGGATTTGTGAGTCTGTCAGGAATCTCAGCAGAGACCACGCGATCGACATCTGCTGGTGTTCTGGGCTTGTCGCGAGGTACCACGGTCAGGGGCATGTGTATATGGGGAAGGTGACGCTTTTGCGTTTCCTTCACCATCACGTAAGCGTCCACATGCCCCAAGATGTCATGCTTGAGGATGTCTGCGAGGAGTGCTTCCACCTTCATATGAAACACCCGGGCGATGATATCAGGTCTTGCATTGGGTGGCTGACCCTCAAAAACCGATTCTTTAATTTCTGGCCACTTTGGGTTGCAGGTGAATGTTAGGAAAAAGTCTGGCTTTCCCTTGACTCGGACTAAAGCCATTGCATCCTGAAACTCTTTGGCATACCAACGTGGCGACCCATAAATTGACGGTGGCAGAATGGTGAGGCGTCCAGGTAGCACCTCAGCATCACTGTTCAACGCATCAACGATGATCTTATACTTTTCTGCCTTAATTGACTTCTGGTTGCAGCGAATCCAAGTGAGACGGTGTGACTCAATTTTTGCCATCATGTCGCATACGTACTGCTGTGTCAACCTTCCACCACGAAGCAGTAGATTGAAGTGATGAGTAGGATCACGTACTTGTAGATGGTAGCGGTAGAAAGTTGTTGGCGTTGTCCCTGCCAACTCAGTGTGGTACCCCTGAGAGCCGCAGGGTAGCAGAAGTATGTATGATAGTGGGTCATACGCTGGATGCATGGCGTCTATTGTCTGTAAACCTCCTCCTCTGAGGTGAACAGCGACTGCCAGCCTTCCAAACTGCTCAGTTGTCATTGCCCCTGGAGCAATGACAGCCACATCGCTGTCTGGGGAGGGAAGGTTGACGGTACCATGATGAAGGTCTCGGCGCCGCGTGCGACCTGTTAACACAATATTCAGTTCATTGGCGCTATCATTATGAACCACATACTCAATGGCTGATTTGAATTGCTGGACGTATGGGTTGCACTCATGAATGGCCTGTTGTGCTCTTAGCAAAAACTGCTCATTCAGGCCACTGTTCGAGGTGTGGGCACGACGATAATCCAGCTCATGGGCTGGATCGTGAAAGTAGATCTGAGCAAAGCGTGGGGTACAACCCAGATCGGCAAGAGGAGCACCAATGTAATGGTAAACCTTACCTTGTATGCGCACTCCAGGATTGAAGCCAGGCATACGTATCTCTCGGACACCGATACTTGCCATTGCCAGCGCGTTGTTGTACTGTTTCGCGTGCTTCACAAAGGCCTGGTTAAGGAAAAGGTTTTTAATAGCATCTGGAGGATGTGATGGAATTGAACCGGGTTTTGGATTCGTAGGATCATGCATAAGATCGACCTTGCCGTGGTTGCAGCAAAATCCTCTTCTCTCCTCATTCCACACCAAAGCAGCACAATGCGAGCATTTAGTGCATTGAAATATTGAGGTCCTGCTCAGCGCGTGCCTGTACTCACCATGAAGTACCTCTCGGAAGAAATCGGTATCATCGTATCGAGCAAGGTTGCGATTGTCATGGCGAGCCTGCTCTAGTCTCACACGGTGTACATCCTGATGGCGCAGGGCATCCCTTACTTGCCGGTCTTCTCGCTGGTGAGGGATTTCTTCTGCACGACGCCTTGTCTCGCGTCCAGTGTTGTCTGCCAAGCGAGCAGTCCGTACCTCATCCGTTTCTTCTGCACGACGACTTGTTATGCGTCGAGTGTTGTCTGCCAAGCGAGCAGTCCGTTCTTCATCCGTTTCTTCTGCACGACGACTTGTTATGCGTCGAGTGTTGTCTGCCACGCGAGCAGTCCGTTCTTCATCCGTTTCTTCTGCACGACGACTTGTTATGCGTCGAGTGTTGTCTGCCACGCGAGCAGTCCGTTCTTCATCCGTTTCTTCTGCACGACGACTTGTTATGCGTCGAGTGTTGTCTGCCACGCGAGCAGTCCGTTCTTCATCCGTTTCTTCTGCACGACGACTTGTTATGCGTCGAGTGTTGTCTGCCACGCGAGCAGTCCGTTCTTCATCCGTTTCTTCTGCACGACCACTTGTTATGCGTCGAGTGTTGTCTGCCAAGCGAGCAGTCCGTTCTTCATCCGTATCAGCTGCACGACGACTTGTCACGCGCGTAACGTCGCGTGTCAGGCGAGCAGCTCGTTCTTCGTCAGATTCCATTGCGCGTGCACGCCGTGCAGCTTCGTTCCTTCGTTCTCGTAAACGACGACTCGATTTGGGCATTGTATAATAGATAATAGAATAGATAATAGAATAGAATAGATAGATAGAATAGATAGATATAACAATAAGACAGTGGGAAGATACAATCGAGACAGTAAGTCGGCACTTTCGTAAGGCCGGAAGTGAAGTCCTCACTGTCCGGAAGTTCGCATGTCGCAGTTACGATTATTCGCCATTTAGGGTTAATGCCCAATTATTCAATTAGCGCCAACGTATTTTGGCTGTTTGCAATTTAAGCGCAAGGAATCGATCAATTCAATGGAAAAAATGAAAAGGAAAAACACGCAACAACAACGCAACAACGCGTTCTGTGATTGGATGCCGGAAGTGCAGTCCTCACTGTCCGGAAGTTCGCAAATCGCAGTTACGATGAATCGCAAATTAGTTTTAATTAGTTTTATAATTAGTTTTAAAACATAGTTTAACGGCAACATAGTTTGCCGACGGGAAATAAATGAATACGCTCTCAAATGTGCCATCCGAGGCAGAGTGTGTTCGCCACGTTCGGCACACGTGATAGCTCGCTGCTCTCTGATTGGTTGAATCGTTTTTTGGACATAGCTCGGTAACTACTTCTGCGATTAATTTAAAACCTTGAAAAGGCACATCCTCGGGTCCCCAGCAATATACCTGGCAAGTTTCAAGTATATCGGACCGGTAGTTGTCGAGAAACAGCGGTCACAGACATACAAACAAACAAACAAACGTACAAACAAACATACACACAGAGATTAGTGGAATTATAGATAGATAATAGAATAGATAATAGAATAGAATAGATAGATAGAATAGATAGATATAACAATAAGACAGTGGGAAGATACAATCGAGACAGTAAGTCGGCACTTTCGTAAGGCCGGAAGTGAAGTCCTCACTGTCCGGAAGTTCGCATGTCGCAGTTACGATTATTCGCCATTTAGGGTTAATGCCCAATTATTCAATTAGCGCCAACGTATTTTGGCTGTTTGCAATTTAAGCGCAAGGAATCAATCAATTCAATGGAAAAAATGAAAAGGAAAAACACGCAACAACAACGCAACAACGCGTTCTGTGATTGGATGCCGGAAGTGCAGTCCTCACTGTCCGGAAGTTCGCAAATCGCAGTTACGATGAATCGCAAATTAGTTTTAATTAGTTTTATAATTAGTTTTAAAACATAGTTTAACGGCAACATAGTTTGCCGACGGGAAATAAATGAATACGCTCTCAAATGTGCCATCCGAGGCAGAGTGTGTTCGCCACGTTCGGCACACGTGATAGCTCGCTGCTCTCTGATTGGTTGAATCGTTTTTTGGACATAGCTCGGTAACTACTTCTGCGATTAATTTAAAACCTTGAAAAGGCACATCCTCGGGTCCCCAGCAATATACCTGGCAAGTTTCAAGTATATCGGACCGGTAGTTGTCGAGAAACAGCGGTCACAGACATACAAACAAACAAACAAACGTACAAACAAACATACACACAGAGATTAGTGGAATTATAGATAGATAAAAGGGGGTGCTTTTAATTTTGAGCTTCTTGCTGCCAAAGTTTATAATTGCGCTAAATCTGATTCCTCATTTATTTATCTTTCTTTCCCTCGGCTTTGTAGTCTGTAGCCATTACTAACACAATAAATTTGTTTGGGGAAGTTGCCACAAGAGGATCGAGTACAACTGAAAACGATGTCCCAGACAGCATTTGCTCGAGCACCACAATGGCATTCAAAAGCTCTTCGACTATTCTCTCTTTCTTCACTTTTCTATCGATGCAGTTCATTTATTTAAGGCCTGGTCTCTATGAGGACTATGTAGTTCGTGACTGGGGCCTTCAAGGTAAATGTATAAATAAATAAATAAACTCTTTAAAATGTCACATTGGCAAAATTGAGCTTTAACAAAAAAACCGCATTTTTTCCAGACTGCCATTTGACCTGATAAATGGAGTAGTATGATGTAAATTAAATGTAACAGCACCATGCTCTAGGCTATCTAGATTGGGAAATTTTGTTTCGGTCAGACAAACCTTAGTCAAATTATGGTGAAAAATGTTTTAAATGACTATTGGGTGATGGATGGCCTTAAATAGGTCGAATGAATGAATGATCGAATGATCGTTTTAAGGCCGTTTTCCCCGCTAGAGCGGGGGTTAGCCTCCTTTTTATGGTTAGCACGAGAGTTAGCCTCCTTAGCCTAACTAAGCCTTCCTCCTAACTAAGTTAGCCTCCTCCCCGTTAGCCTCCTTTACTCCCACGATGGCCTTAAATAGGTCAAGGTCAAATAAAATGTTAACACCCCCACATACCTTCTATTTGTATTACTGATGCAAAATTTAATTCTGAAAGTAGCTGCCTGCTCCGAGATATAGCTTGGACATTGGCAGACAATGAGATGGTTTGGTCATGTGTTGAGGAAGGATGAAAGTGACTGGTTGAGAAGAGTGATGGAAATGAATGTAGAAGGAAGTAGAGGACGGGGAAGACAGAGAAAGACTTGGCTAAAGATGGTGGAAGAAGAAATGCGGGCAAGGGGGTTAACAAGGGGAGATGCAGAAAATAGGGCAAAATGGAGAAGATTGTCATGGGGACCGCAAGGCTAACCCCCACTCTTGCAGGGAAAATGGCCTTAAAATGCATGTTGTTGTTGTATTGGCAGACAAAAAAAGGATTTAAAAAAAACAAGCTTAAATGGTGTCGTACTTGTAGAAGTTTAACAAACTCTGAGGTACCATTAAAAAATGAGGGCACTAATTGTAGAAACAAACCCTACAACAGGTATAATCCTCCCTCTATTTTGTAGGGGGAGGAATAATAAAACAGTAAATCGCAATGTATCTCATCAAGGGAACTTAGCTTGGATGAACTGGAAGGAGGAACTGCCGATCTGACGTCCACGTGCAGCGCAACCTGAACCGGAAGTCCTTAGACCCTAATGGTCAGCATGAGGAAATTCTGTATATTTGAATTGTGATGTGATAGATGAGAATTCCATTTTTGCATGACGTGTAATGCTTCTACCTTTGCTCCGGATGCAGACCTTCACGTCAAAGGAATCTTTCGCATAGCTGGCAACTGTCAGAGGCAGCAGGCGCTGCGGGAGGCTGTTACCACTGGCAGTCCAATTGACTTCAAAGCTGGAGATTACAATCCACATGATGCCGCTGCTGTCCTCAAAGCATTCTTGGCTGAGCTTCCCGAACCTCTGCTTACCGATCGGCATTACAACGCACACCTCAAGATTGCAGGTATTTTGGGTTGGAGCTGAAGACCACTGGGCATGTCTATTTACTATGTGAGTTTGAAGATAATATTGTTGTGGGAATGCCTTCAAGGGGCTAACTTTGCATAATATAACGATAGTTATTTCCATAGCACAGGCCTAATATAAGAGTGTGAATGACCATATCAGCAAATGCATCATTATTCGCTTCCCCACATGTGTGTGCACAAAACTTTCTTCCTCTGAAACCTTTTAAATGTTTTATCCCTCTGTAGTGTGATGTTCTGTATGTGAATAAGCTGGACCGTAGATGTGAGTATTGACTAAGCTGCAACAAGCACCCCCTGCTTCCCCACCCCACTTCCCCCCCCCCCTACCCCACCCTCCCCTTCCCCACCCAACCACTGACCAGCACCAAATATCTTGGTGAGAGACATGGCAGGATGCTGCACCGAAGAGCTAGGCTTGAGGGCTAATCATACCCATGAGGGGTGTGGGGTGCGGGAGAGGGGGGCAATGATGTCATGGAGTGAGGCGTGGCGTGAGACTATAAAGGGAGGGGGGTGGGGTTTGTGGCAAAGTGCGGAGGAAGCTGCGCTGTGTTTTGCTATATTATTTTTATGTTGGCATGGCAGACGTGTCCTGCCTGCAGCACCTCACACCCCCCTGAACCAGAGCCCCCACCACACACCCCGCTGCTAGCAGGACCTGCCCTCTCCATCGTGCTGTGCTGTGCTTGCAAACACAAACTGTTTTCCTGCCAGGAGGGATATCTCTTCAGGAACCACTACGCTCCATCATGCCAGTGACAGTGTGTCTCGTATTTCTTGTTCTTTCTTCATGGCATGTCAATAGTTAGGTGGCTTAGTGGAAATATCGTTACAGGTTGGATAAAAGCGCCATTTTTGGTACAGAGCTTCCTTTTAGCCTAACTTTTGATTTTAGAAGGGGTGCCACCTGAATGGGGTCATGGATCTGGGTCAGGGGGGCCGGGGGCAATACCCCCCTCCCATATTGTTGAAATATGGGTTTTACACCAATCTTATGTTTATGAGCACAATTTGTTGGTACATAACATTTTTAAGCACTCAATTCCATTTTGGAATATGAGATTCCTAAGAACGGGCAAATGGTCGGGCGATTGGGGTGGGGAGCTCCCCCCGCCCCCCCCCCCCCACACCATAATATTATTTTTCTTTGCTTGTGATAATTATGAGGCACATTTTGACAGAGCTCATCTTGTGTCCCAACTTTTGATTTTAGATTTTCCTATTTTTGAAATAAAGCACATGCGAGATCTTCAGCATGGGCCCTGGAACTGGGGGGAGGGGGCTGGGGGCTGAATTTTCTAGCAAAAAAAAAAAAAGCAGGAATGAGACGGATGGCAGTAGTTCATAGTCTATTTCTTACAGCTGCACTTGCAGAGTGGAGAGCAATCCAGATTTGCATTGCTACATTTGCAGGTAGAACAGTTTCCTCTGCAGGAACATTTGATCAGTTCTCGGCATGCTCTGGAGACCTCTGGAACTGTCATCCACACCGGCACCCAGGATCCTGATTCCTTGGTCCAGCCACAGTCTTCTGGAGATGGAATCACTTGCAGAGACTGAGTACTTGTTGTCCAGATTCCTGCCTGATATATTGCCCTTCTTACATGCTGCAGCAGTGCATCCTGTGTTGGGGGCAGGTTCTCCATTGTTCGATTCTCGTGGCAGAAGAGTTTTCTCCTCGTCTCATTGACAGAACTCAGTGGACTGGATTTGTCATATAGGATTACAGTCGGTCTCTCCAAGATTTGGAATATCTCAGAGCCAACATGCAGCTTTTGGAAAGGATGCTTTGCTAGGTAGGTGAATGCCTCTGTAGCATCATCATACGCCTGCCAAGCCCGCCAGGCTAACATTTTGCCCTTCCCACGGAATGCCGATGTCACATCCAGAGAATGAATGAAACACAGGCAGGGATTGTGATTTCGATGTCCCAAGACTCTGGCAGATTGAATTGATGTGGTAGTATCTGTATTTCCTTCCCATTCCAAAGGCCACCCAGATATCAGTTGACTGTTAGGTCTTGAGGAGCTCATGGAATTGGCCTACAATGATTACTACAACATCTGTATCTACTGTTAGCACTAACACTTGCTTTGCTCCTTGTTGAAGAGCATGGACAATGTGGACAACGATCCTGGTGTCGGCTTCCTCGTGATTACATTTTTCCATGTTGTCTGATCCTGAAGATGACACACTTTCCTCTGAAGTGACATTGATATTTTTGCCCTGTGGCCAGTTGAATCTTTCGATCTTGGCTGTAAGAAAGGCAAACAGCTCCTTCTTGTTGACTGGATCACGAAGAAGTTCCATCCAGTTGCATGATAATTTAGTTTGGCCAGACACTTTTCCGCGCACACCAGCTCCCCTCTTTTCCCGTGTACTCTCTTTCAAACTGCCTTCGATGTATGTGTCCCATACCAGGTCTATCCTCTTTGTATGTTGCAGCTGCTTCTCTAGGTATGGAATAAAGACTTCATCTGCATAATTGTCAAAGGTGCTGACACCAATCACAGGTAGACAATGGACAATAACGGCTCCATCCATAATCTTGCAACAAAATGTTGAAGGTGGCTCTCGTTGCTCTGGCTGCTCAAGACATTGCAACAGATCTGACTTGGTACCTGGCAGATAAAGTTTACCAAAATCCGACAGAGAAGGAGGAAATGACTGTATCTCATGTGCAAATAATTCATCCAAGTCACTCTCTCGGCTCTGCATGGCGATGTATAGTTGGCCAAAGAGAGCTACATTATTCTGAAGCACTTTGATCTTCTTCTCCTTCTTCTGCATTGTCTTGTATTGAACTTTCCTGAAGAGTGCTAGCGAAATCCTCTTGATTGGATCATGAATAGACTGGGTCTGCTCATCAAACACTTTCTTGACAAAGTCTTGGTACTGTTTCTTTCCTGTTTCCTCCCATGTGCGCACAGTGTTAACAGAGGCATCTGTGCACTTGCGAGTATCAAGAGTTACAAGATCACAAAGGTCATCCAGGAAAGGGTTACCCATGTGATTGATGGTGGCAGTCAGGTTGTTGACCTGTTTATGGAACATCTTTTGGGCAGAAAGACCTTGTTCATGGTGCTGAGATTCTTCCGAGTCCTCTGTGTCACCTTTTGGTAGGTTACCTGTTACCTGCTCTTAAATGTTGTGTGCTCTCAAGTGTTTGTGTGCTTCCCCTTCTCTTGTCTTCCGCTCCCTCTTTTTATATATTTTGATTGTCTGGTTGATTTGTTTGTGAAGTAAATGTCAGCTCTTTCACGAGCCTCGATTCAGTATACAAAAAAAACCAAAAAGAAAAAAAAAACTGAAATCCATGGTGATACGTCGAAGCTGTAAGCACAAAATTGAAATGGATGGATTCAACATCAAAGGGCATCAACATCAAACATCAAATGATTCAACATCATCATCATGATTCAACATCAAAAAAATTCAGATGTCTGTATTTTATGCTACGTTGAAATTTTACCTGACGCAAGCAGAAAGATAACTTGGAGAATTAATGTTGCAACAAAGTGTCGCTGATTTTGTGTGGGCAACAAACGACAGACCTAATCCAAGTGCACCCATCATAAAACGAAAACAACGACACATGTTAACTCAGAAATAAATCTCTAATAACTGCAAACAAAGCCCATATTTTTGACATTGAGAAGTGGGGGAGGGGTGGGGGGGCTCCCCCTGGCCCCTCACCTGACCTTTAGCCCCTGTTACAAGGGCCATCACATTCTAAAATGTGTTGTGCCCAAAATGGTTATGAACTTAGGTTATGGTGCTTAGGTTATGAACCCAAAATGGTGTTAATAGATAATGTGAGAAAGGCATAAAAGCCGTATTACAGCTACATGGGAGGGGGTTAGTGCCCCTGGCCCCCCTGACCCGGATCCATGACCCCGTTCAGGTGGCACCCCTTCTAAAATCAAAAGTTAGGCCACAAGGAAGCTCTGTACCAAAAATGACGCTTTTATCCACCCTGTAACGATAAATCGACAAAATTGACGCTAAGCCACCCTACTGGAAGCCTTAAGGCATAGTTGATATGAGCTACCACTTTTACGATGCTTGGGGCGCATACGGATTTTTCAAATATTTTTTACTTTCTTTTATTTTTTTAAGTGCACAAATGGTGTGATTGCTTCTATCATTCTGTTTATTGAAATACCATAAAATAAAATCACTCGGTCTCGGAGTGATTTTCGTCGTTTGGTCACGAGCCGCATTAGCCTTAAACATCTGTTAAACTGTTAAAAGACTTATTTGGTTTGTGGTGGTTATCACCCATTATGAAATGTACCTGTGTCTGGGTGACCACTACTCAGATCGCTCATTTGGTGACCGGGCGCAGAGTAGGTACCAGTGTGTCGCCCGACTGACTCGGAAATTTCAACATGATAAGTAACGTGGCAAATAGGCCCAAGATCCTGCTCGAGGCGTCAAGATCAGTTGGCTGGCATGACTGCTTTGACGTGGTTTGTCGGGTCTTGGACCAGGCAACTGGGCTAAGTCCGGAGACTGTAACAATATGCTTGACCTCTTACAACCACCTTTTAAAGTTGGACATCTTTTGCACCTCTGCTGAAACACTTTTGCCTTTGCCTGCAGATCTTATGCAGGTTGATGCAAACCAAAGGGCTGTGCCAGATAAAGAGAAACGCATTGAGACATTGCAGCTCCTGCTCCTGTTGCTGCCTCAAGAAAACCGCGATCTCCTACACCTGCTGCTCAACCTCCTTTACCAGGCAGCGCGGCAGCAAGAGCGTAATGAAATGTCTGCTTTTAATCTCGCCCTTATGGTCACGCCTCACTTACTCTGGCCTCGCAATGTGAGTCAATCGATGTTCTTGCTCTTTGTGACACCTTTGTTATATTTTGAACGTTATATTTTGAACATGAAGAGGAAGATGAGTCTTTTGTTTTACCATACTTTGAATTCATCCCGATCGCACATGCACAAAGAGGAGTGAGATAATATTTTTACTCTGCCAAAATTGGGGGAAAAAAAATCAAAAGTCAAACAAAACTGAAAATCATTCCAAATAGGAAATGTATTGTTTTTAAGAGCGTCATGATGGACACAAACAGCAGACATGGAGAACTCTAATGTAATGTTAGATCAGGTGATTTGATAGGCACTGTGGAAAATGGCAGTAAAGCCTGGATTTAATTTATTTATATGACTTTTACAATCTTTATTTAATTTAATTTTAGATGTGAACACTGTAGAACACATCGTCTGTCAAAATAGTTCCAAGAACCTCGAGTTATGTAGTACAGTACATACCCATAGTACCAGGGGAGAGTGGAGTGGAGTGGAGATGGAGACAGACGGATAGACATATTAACAAAGAGAATGATATGATGTTGCTTGATGACCACACATGCATAAATCTCCCGTGTGAGCGCTTTTGAGTGGACCGAGGCACTACAACCTGTTAAAAGTACTGTTGCGGTAAAGCATAAAGTACATCAAAATGATAACCCCATGGAAAAGGGCCGAAGGTTTACCTTGAAACCTGCATTTGTTTGTCGTTCGATGCACTTTGCCTATTTAATTTATTCCATTCCATTAAAAAGTACAATCGCAGGAGGAGGGTGACGTTCTTTTAATTTTATTTGCCTTCCTAACTCAGGAGATTTCCCCCACGGAGTACACAGGCGTGCCTGTGGGCTCGACATCAATCCTGCTGTTTAATTATTTTCATTGTACTGTATTTCCGCTTGTTAATTATTTTCTTTACACTCAATAAAATTACACTTTTGGCCATATTCCTTAATATTTTCTTCACCCAATACAATTGTTTGAACAATTAACAAAAACGTCTACGGAACAATAAAAAAGCAACATGGAGGATGGACACTGGACAGCCTCGCTTAAAGCTGATTAAAAGATATACGCTTGGTTATAAGAATCGCTGATGTTGTTTAACTTTTCAGATTTCACTCCGAATTTCGATACTTATTTAGTATATAGTATAATAACCACCTTTAGAGGCCATTTTTCCCCGCAAGCGGGGGTTGGCCTTTTTCGGGAACCGTGGTTGTTGTTGTTTTTTGGTCCCCTTTTTGAAGCAATGTTTTACGGCCGGATGCCCTTCCTGACGCCAACCCTTTTTGCCGCCTTTAACGACAAACAGGGAATTACCAGTGAACTGGTACTCAATTAGCCGACCTCGGAAGGATGACAGGCTGAGTCAACCCCCCTGGCGTTAATTCAGCGATCGACCGGGATTCGAACCCAGGATCCTAGGATCCTAAGCCGGCACCCTAGCCGCTAGCCCAACACCAGGGATGATATTTAGTATATAGTATCTGATCCTCAAATCAGTATCCAGAAATCAGTATCCGTATCAGTATTAGTATTAGTATCAGTATCAGACCAGTATCAGATCCAGAAATCGGCATCTGAAACAAAATGGTTGCGTAAGAACCCGGCGATGTGACAGAGGGATGACTAAGATGTCACACCACCATTTTGGTAAGGCTTTTGTTTTTATGGTGTAGCCCTTGGGCAATGCCTTTTGGGACAGCGTTTGTCTGTCCATTGTATGTATCTGTGTATGTCCCTTACAACCAACAGAGCTGAGGATCTGGTCACATGGCAGGGGGGCAGCATTTAGTAATTATTACAGTTGCATATTTTATTGAAAGGAAATATAATAACCTTCTGTGCAACGTTTTGGGGTCCCACCGGGTGTCATAAGGTAGGGAAGAGGTTTCAGAAATTTCTCAACACAACTATGATTTTGAAATGTGATCGAAACGGACATTACTCCCGAATCTGGCAGTAAACAGATGACGACGGTTCGTTGGTTTGATATCTCGATACAATCGTGATTTAACATTCTATTTTGATATATTTGTTATTAATACCATCGTATTTGTGATTGGAGTGATGAATGATGCTGTTTGGAATGAAAACAGAGATATTGAGTTTAAAGCAGAATGAGAGAATGACCAACGAGCTTCCATCCGTGATATTCGTGGATTCCCCATTTGTAGTTTCACTATTTATTGGGTTATAGCAACATTCAGTCAGGGTAGGTTTTTTTGGGGGGGGATTTTTTTAAATTATTTTTATTTTATTTTTTGCCTTAGTCCTTCACAAACCTTCTGTCGATACCTGACGTTCAACTGAAGGTGGCACAAGAACATCAAATTTATTGAAAATTTTTTCATACATTATTTTTTAACTGCTAACTGGTATTCCCATCCAGGTCATACTATCTCCTTCAACTAAAGTATCAAACAAGCCTGGCTGTGTGTTGTTAGACCCTTGGTCTTGTTTTTGGTATGAGCACCCTGTTAATCATCTTCAAAAGGAGTCTTTAAGAACACCCAAACACCCAGTTTTCAATCACGCACCCTCTTGGAGTTTGATTATGTATGCATGGCAAATTTGGGGCAGCTAGGTTTCATGGTTTTGGAGTTACGGAGGAGACACACACGCTTGGCACTGTGTGCGCTGACATGCTGGCACACTCGTACATGCGCTGATACAGGCACACAACAGTGCCTTTTATATTATTGTAGATTAAAATTGAAGTACGGTACTGTATATAATACGTACGTAGGTACGGTACTGTACGTAGGTACTGTACCTACCGTAGTACTGTACCGTAGGTACTACGTAGGTACGGTACTGTACATGAACACTGCGGGTTAGCGTGTTCTATGAACTCTCGAGTTCAATAAATGTCTGCTTGACTTGTATGTATTCCTAAGCTGCTTGACGAATGAGTTGAAAACAGGGTTTTACTAGGGGTGTTTGCTTTCAGCAGTTAACAACAATTGTGCACTCCTTGGTTCAGTATGAAGGGAGTAAATGTGCATCGTATGACACCACCTGGTAGAAGCTGGTATTACAGGTCATAATAAGGTCATAATAAAATACGTAAGCACTATCATAAAAGTCTGGTGTTGGGCTAGCGGCTAGGGTGCCAGCTTAGGATCCTAGGATCCTGGGTTCGAATCCCGGTCGATCGCTGAATTAACGCATGGGGGGGGGGTTGACTCAGCCTGTCATCCTTCCGAGGTCGGCTAATTGAGTACCAGTTCACTGGTAATTCCCTGCTTGTCGTAAAAGGTGACAAACAGGGTTGGCGGCAGGAAGGGCATCCAGCCGTAAAACATTGCTTAAAAAAGGGGACCAAAAAACAACAACAACCATGGTCCCCGAAAAAGGCCAACCCCCGCTTTGCGGGGAAAAATGGCCTCTAAAGGTGGGTTTTTTTTAAATCATAAAAGTGTGATGCGTCTGTTTATTTGCATTTTGTCTTGCTTATGATTACGTCCTGCGTCCTTGTATTTTAGATTATTATTTTTCCATTTTCCAGACTATGGCAGGAGATTTTCATGCGAACATCGGGAAAATGAACAGTGCTGTGTCATTCATGATCAAACACACGCAGAGGATTTTCAAGGTTATTCACTACTGTATTAATCCCCTTTGTTTCCCATGTTGCTTTTTTTTCCATGGCATGTTGTTTATTCTGTGGAGGTCAATGTTTGCCATTCTGCTCATGTTTCATTGCCTTCTCTTTATTTCTTTATTTTATTATATTTTCTTCATTCCATTGCATGTGCTTTTCATGGCACAATACTCGATTTATGTGCAACACAATCACCAGGAATTTTTTTGTGTTTAGGTTACAGATTTCCTTTTCCCCATTTGGCCTTTTGTGTCTTAGGTGAGCTCAAAGGTAAAGATAACTTAAACTTAAGTCGTAGATTGACCTCTCCACCCCAAAATCCCCCCACTCCTCTTTCCCCCAAAGTGAAAATGTTGGTTAAAATTCATTGATTTTGTGGTTCATGTTGGTTTTCCTTCAAGTGAGTTATTTTCTTTCAGTCTCCAGCTTACATCTGTGAACAGGCTAAAGCTTACTTCCCAGGAGCTGTGCTTCTGGATGAGGTATGCTTTACTACCTTGGATGTCTGTGGTTGTCATAAACTGCCATTTAAAAAGTTTACTAGCTATTTTACAGGATTGATTGTTTCCTGTGTGTACAAATACCAAATATTTCCCTATGTCAAATCCACATCCAGCAATGCCACATACTGCTGCAGATGGTGCTATAGACATGTATCATCCTGAAGCTTCATTGTACCTGTATAGCTAGCTGATTTTGTCTCTATAAACCAGGTAACACATTGCATTCTTATATCGGGGATGCCATTTGCTGTAATTGTGATGTCACGTGTCATAATTGATACCTGGAAGCAAGGAAAGAAAATTCAAAATTTGAGAAATGTATTTCACATGCAACAAACTCCATCACTGTATCCCATTTCATTATTGTGTTTTTTGGCATAAGCCTGTCATCCTTCTGAGGTTGGCAAAATAAATACCAGCTTATTGGTAACGGGCATCAGCGGCACAGTCACACTTGCAGAAAATGATGCAACCAGCATCCACAGGCTGCATATGAAACAACAATGACAACGTTGGATTTTTATTTTTAATACTTGCACCAAAGTCGGCGGAGGCATTTTGTTTTTGGATTGTCCGTTATTGGTTTTTGTTACCGCAATAACTTGAGAACAGCTAAAGGCATCTAAGTCAAACTTGGCACAAGTATGTAGAGTATAATCATGCAAGTATGAACTGATTAGATTATGGGGGTCAAGAGCTCAAAGGTCAGAGGTCCTTTTAAAAATTCTGTTACTGTGCTAATTTGTGACCCAGTGATGGGATTTTGACCAAATTTCACAGAAGTATATATTATGATGCGAAGATTAAATGTTTAGATTTCAGTGTTGGAAGTCGTCAGGTAAATTTGTGATGCTTGACAACAGCGAAAGCGTTTAGTTTATCATCATTTGAATTTGGAATAAAACCACCTTTAGAGGCCATTTTTTCCCCGCAAGCGGGGGTTGGCCTTTTTCGGGAACTGTGGTTGTTGTTGTTTTTCGGTCCCCTTTTTGAAGCAATGTTTTACGGCCGGATGCCCTTCCTGACGCCAACCCTTTTTGCCGCCTTTAACGACAAGCAGGGAATTACCAGTGAACTGGTACTCAATTTGCCGACCTCGGAAGGATGACAGGCTGCCTTCCTTATTTATCGTGAAGCAAATGGTATTCATGTTATTATACAATAATTCAAATAGAGCTTTAAACTTGTTTGAATATTTTGATCTGGCATAAAAAAGCATTACTTATAAATATATTATTTATCCTTCAATGAAATCAATCAATCAGGAATTTGGAATGCAGGATCATAATTATTTGTTCACGAGTTATCAAACAGAGTGACCACTATATTCGTCATGGGTGTGTGTCTGTCTGTGTGTCCGTCTTTCCGCAGCATAACTACCTGATGATATCATCCGATTTGGATGAAACTTGGGTGGGAGGTTGATATCATAATAGTCAGGTTCACTATGTTAACAAATATAATTTCGTTCAAAATTTTGGTAGATTAGCAAAACTATACATTTTTGGAATATTCAGAGCATGAGGAACCCAAAAATTAATATTTACATTTGCGTAGACACCTTTGCGAAAATGACACTCAGGACAGTGATGAAGATAGTCAGGTTCACTATGTTAACAAATATAATTTCTTTCAAAATTTTGGGTTTAGCAAACCTGTACATTTTTGGAATCTTCAGAGCATGGAGAATCTGAAAATCAATGTTGGCATTTGCACAGACACCTGCATGGCCGCCATTTTGGATTTTGAAAATGGCCGCCATAAAATACATATTTTGCGCGATCTCGGCTTCTAGTCAACCTAGAGACTTAATTAAAAATGCTAATCCTATGTTTTCTGGGTCAAGGAATCCAATAAAGGCCTCAAAATAGTGCTCAGGATTATAGAAAAGCAACAAACAAAGGTAATTGAAAACCATTGTCTTTATATTTGTGATATAACTGTATTACATAATACACGATATTGCAAGTCCTTTGAAGTTATAGGTTGTTATAGGAAGTTATAGGTAGTATCAGATTGAACTATAAGTCCTATACACAGGACCTACGAGGTCTATACTGTTCAGGAATATACTTTTACAGATCTTCATCACTGTCCTGAGTGTCATTTTCGCAAAGGTGTCTACGCAAATGTAAACATTAATTTTTGGATTCCTCATGCTCTGAATATTCCAAAAATGTATCGTTTTGCTAATCTACCAAAATTTTGAACGAAAAAAACATAGTGAACCTGGCTATAATCTAGTTGTGTCCTGCCTAGAGTGGGCGTATTGCGCCCATTGTGGGCGGAGCCACGCCCGAAAAAGATGTCTTTTTAGGGGGTAATCGAGTTCAAGCTACATCTTCTCCGAGGGAATTTGTGGAATCTGACGGGGGTTTCGGTATTTGGTTAGGCCAATGTCATGTGTCCAGCCCCATGGAGCTCGATTTTTCATTTTTGCCCCAATGTCGAGGTCACAAGGTCACGGAATTTAGAAAAGTCAATTTTTGATGGTTTTATTACATTGTTCGCTTCCTGATAGGGTGAAATGTCGTACATGATCTTATATTATCACATACATCATGAAATACAAGTTTTCCAACAAATTTCAGAATCTTTGACCTTTGAAGGTCACAAAGGTCAAAGTTTCAAAGTTGTCGGAATCGAACCGAATTTTCGGTATTGTGTAGCTAACTAACCTCATAACTGATTATACATTATTTTCTATCTCATGTCAAGGTCAGTAGCCTTCGTTTTGACATTTCCAGGCCAGCACCACACACATACGTACAGCTGGCTCTTAAAGGCCTGCACACGCAGCGCATTGGGGCCATTTGTAAATAGGAATGTGCCACCGCATGCCGGGGGCCGACACCTGCCACGTGGGCCCCCGACCCCACCCCCCAGTCCGGGCCTGTTTTGGTTATAGTCCGTCCTTCGTCATTGAATACCGCTCGCTCGTGAACCATCGTCTCCTGACTTGTCTTTTAATATTTTTATTCAAAAGGGTGAGTTTTCACACTCATTGGTAAAACTCAGTGCTGTTAACCTTGGTTGAAATCCATTGTGCTATTATAAGAGCACCCTATTTCTTTCATTTTTAATTTTTATTCCCTAAACTCCTCCCCCCTTTTTTTGAGACCATTAAGTGTTACTGTCTGTTTCCCATATGAGGTGGCCCAGTCTGCAGTGCAATCTCAGCAACCATTGCAGCACCATGCACAGCCATGCTCCATTAATGAAGACGATGTGCAGCAAAGGACAGATCGGGCAGTGCAGGACCTGTTCCAGCATGTACAGCACATGAGTGATAGTGTGAAGAAGAAAAAGATTTTAAAGAAGGTAAAATATCGGATGCTTAGGTAATTTGTTTGTCCTTCGAATACATTTTGCAGGTTTTTTTTTTTTTTTTTTTGGGGAAATTGTATTTCTTTTTCATGTGGTACTTCAATATGATGCTGATTAAATATTTGTCGTGCTTCTGTGCAGTTCAGCAAGTACCATGCAAGCACGCCGAATGGTGAGGTGCACACTCGTAAGAGCCGTTCGCGCTCTTTCAGCGGCCTGATCAGGGTACGATGAGGATTGTTTTTAATGGGGTGGGAGTTGTCAAATGTGAGTTTCAATCCAAGTTAAGTAGCCGATGCTATTTGCAATACTCGCTGACCAGGCGGTGGCGCTATTTGCTCTTTAAAAACGTCCCAAAAGTATCATTGCTGTGTTTCAAACTTTATTGCAACAACCAAGAGAAACTCCCTTGTTACATTTTTACCTTTAACCAGCCAATCCTAACAGTCGGATATGATGGATGAGCTTGATTCTGAGCAAATGTCGGCACTGTCTGGTCAGCTTACTTTGTAAACAGCATCTGGAAAATAAATTGAAGATTGAACCTGCATTTTATTCTCACGATTCCTTGCGGTAAACCTGTCGTGATATCAATAGGTCTCGTGGCAATTGGTATTGAACATCAACCAACAAAAAAATGAAAAATTGCGAACAGTCCAGAGCCGATCTCAAATACCCTTGCACGAAACCAGCTTCTCATTCAAATATTTGTGCCTTCTTTTCTGCTTGGAATTTCTCTCACCACCCTTCGTGTTTTAAAAGTCATCGACTCTTGAGATGTTGGTTTTACGGTCAGAGTTAAGTCTTTCAGACCATGTTTTGGGGTTATTAATGGTTTCTCCTATTATTTTATTTAGATTTTGACTTTTTTTTTTTTTCCAAAGTGTAAAATCTAGTTGTGAATTCGGACATGCGTTTGCTTCCTGAATTAAAGTGGATTTTCCCTTCTTATGCTTCATCCTGCCACGCTCTCTCATCATGTGATAAAAATGCAATCTCTTTGCTTTCAAAATGAAATCCGATTGCAAGCTAGATTGTCTGCACACACTAATCTCCTGCACGGTGAAAGATAGGAGGAAACCTCTGACACAAAAAATGTCAGGACGGGCCCCGGGAAGGTTTTAGGCTAGGTGGCGAGGCCGGTTGAGGCCGCTTCGGCCGGGCTGGGCCCATTTCGCAATTAAAAGCTGAGCTGAATTATAGTAGTCAATCTTCTACGGCCGCGAGTAAAAGCTGAATTATGGTAGTAAATTCATTCAAAAAGAACCAAAAATGTCGGGATGGGCCCCGGGAAGGTTATAGGCTAGGTGGAGAGGCCGGTCGAGACCGTGTCGGCCGAGCTGGGCCCATTTCACAATTAATAGCTGAGCTGAATTATAGTAGTCAATCTTCTACGGCCGCGAGTAAAAGCTGAATTATAGTAGTAAATTCATTCAAAAATAACCCGAGCAACGCCGGGTGCTTTCAGCTAGTATATATATAATTTTTACTGCAAATAAAAATTACCAGCGTTATCGTTGACAAACAGGAATGCTCGTGCAATCAACCCAAATTCAGATGCATTTAGTAAAATATTTGGATGGCGCAGGTTCACCTTTTCTGAGTGGAAACAAATGGTGAATGGCGCTAACACTGATATTGCATGTGGTCGGGCCCTTTCAGTGACGAATGTGACGTACATCACTTCCATGAACAGAGAAAGAAATTGTGTGCATGTGTGCTTTAATGCTGGGCAGATTCGAAAATTTGACTTACCGATTAAAAAAAAAAAAAAAGAAATAATAGTTTGACTTATATAAAGTGGTAAATAATGACATCATAATTGTGCACACATGAAGTGGATGCCGTGCCCGCAATTAACCAATTGACGTTATCGAGCGGCTGTGAACAAATTTCTTTTAAATCTCTTCTCTAATCAATTGGAGTATCGAAAGGCACAGCATCCTGTCATTTTTAAACGAATGATGAGCTACCATGTGCTCATTCGATAAGTTATTGACGAATATAAAATGAAGCGCTTCATACTTGCCTGATCACATGAAAAGCAATTTTTATACAAAATACAGTGCAGGGAGTCCCCAAATTAGGAAGGGATTCCGTTCCGTAGAATCGTTCAAATTCATTGGCCAAAGTTTGATCAAGTGGGTTAATGAGAAAATAGTTCCAAACTAGAACGCCACTCAGTAGAGCGCATACTCCCGCCATGGGTTTAGTTGGAATAATACGTTTTGTTTAACATCCCCTCTCCCCAAAACAATAAATGAAAAAGAAAGTACGCCCTGTCAGATAATTTATTTTGATATATCTCGGAATTAGAGGAGAAAAACATCATTTAAGAATAAGAATAAGAATAAAAGCTTTAATGCAGTAAAATAGAAAAAATCTTTCCCAAAAAAACTTCCAAAAAAAATTCCTGGATCCGGAATAATATCCTGAGCTTCACCAAAAACTAATAAATTCTTCCTTATCCCAAGGGCAATCATCCCACCAACTTTCATCCAAATCTGTTCAGAACTTTTCCAGATATCTTGTTCACACACACACACACACACACACACACACACACACACACACACACACACACACACACACACACACGGACGGACACGATCGAATGCGTTACTCCCTAGCGGGAGTAATAAACCTGAAAATCGCAGAGCCAGAACCATAATTATTTATTTGGCCTGGGAAGCCCATGTGAGGTTTCTTCTTCTTCAGCCTCTCACAACCCTGGGTGAATATGCGATCTTTTAAAAAAAAGTTGGAATTTTGCCAAATCTGTTTTATTCGTTTGTTAATATACCTCAGCCATTGACAAATCTGGAACTAAGTCTTTATAAGTTCATCAAATACTGACACCGCGAATGACATTCGCTGAGCTAAATGTTGATATCTCTTCTGAGGTACAAAAAACAAAAAATTTTAAAGCATTATATGTATCAAACGATGCATTTTATGAAACGGCGAAACCTAATACACACTTTGGTGGTTTTAAAATGACAGAATATGGCTTTATTAAAAAAAAAAAAATGAACATTGAAGACGATGCTGCTAAAAAAAATAAACCGCTCTTACGCATAACCACCAGTTTAAACTACATTTACAACAAATATGAAAACTATTTTCCTATCACAATGTTAAATATAGAATTTTCGAAGATAATGTTAAAAAAAAAATGAGCCCTATCTTCCAATGGTAAGAAAATCCTTCAAAAAATTCCTGGATCGGGAATAATATCCTGAGCTTCACCAAAAACTAATCAATTCTTCCTTATCCCAAGGGCAATCATCCCACCAACTTTCATCCAAATCCGTTCAGAACTTTTCCAGATATCTTGTCCACGAACACACACACACGGACACGAGTGAATGCATTACTACCTGGTGGGAGTAATGCTGGACTTCGGCATGGTGCAGTAAAACGCTAATCTTCATCTTGATTAAGCAGCACTTGCATGGAAGGAGGGAGGAAAAACATTCAAGCAAGCACACAACGAACCGGAAATGCATAATGCACTTACAACCTTCCGCGTTTGGTTCCCAAACCCGTGGTGTTCCTGAGGCGTCTTTTGGGACGGTCTCAAAAGAAGAAATATTAGTGTTAGAAGGGGATTACTTCACTGGCACAACATGAAAGAATATTGAAATAGGATTTAAAGTAGAATAGTTGTGGATAATATAGCATCTGTTATGCTTGGCATTCACGTGTTATTGTCCCCCGTCGCACCGCGGAGCGAAAGGGGGACTGTGGTTTTCCCATCCGTCCGTCTGTGCGGACATGCGTGTGCAAGTGAAGGACCGAATTCTAATTTGGTGTGTGGGTGTATCTACGCATAAGGAAGAACGCTATTGAAAATTGGGTCGCCACGTCAAAATCCAAGATGGCCGCCGCCATGTATGTCTGAAACTTGAGCGAAATATCTTGAAAAATAAACGAACTACTAACTTCTAATCTGGTGTGTGGGTGTATCTACGCATAAGGGAGAACGCTATTGAAAATTGGGTCGCCATGTCAAAATCCAAGATGGCCGCCTTGCGTCTTCCACTTTGTCAACTCGCATCACTTCACCGACAGGGGACCTAGGCGTAACGCTTGTAATTCACATGTAATTTATGTTTGGAATTCACATCTTGGAGTTCATATGTATGGGAAACGGAAGTGATGGTTGTTTTTGGAGAGTGGAGGAGCTAAGGAAAGACTGTTTTTGGAGGCCCGATGGTGCCAGGAGGCTTTTTGTTTGAAACAAAAATTCCCTCGATGACGTAGCCGTAGCCAGGTTTTTGGGTGGTGGGGGCCAATCGAGTGATATTTATTCAAAAAAAAGGACGATTAAGTGTTGAGTGAAGCAATATCTATTAATTAAACCAAACATGATTTTCTGTGTCTGTGGCCCTTTAAAGACCATGTGAAATGTGCCCCTTTTGTTCGGGGGCCCAGAATACCATAGGTCGGCCTTTTAAATGTGAAAATCATAAATGTAACTAACGCTTTAATACATGCCTGAAATGTATGATGTCAATATGTCCTCTGCCAGGAAGTAGGGTACAGTATGAGCGATTGTGTTTTCCTTTGTCCTCGCAGCTCTTTAATGCAATTGGTTAATTTATATTGAATCGGTGTGCTTTGGAAAGGTATGTTTCTCTTTGTGAGTTTCAAAGCAAAATTAATTTGATAACACCCGATTTCCGATCTGATTTCCGTATTAACATGATTTCCAAATTACCGAGCCAATTTGTCTACCCATCACATGACGATTACCAGCTGTTTATAAAGAACTAGCAGAAGTGCCCAATAAATCCTAAAATCCAACTTTATCCATAGTGTTCTGTATCCCCACAAAACCGCATGTTTATTTACCAACCGATTCTTTGTTGCCATATATCCAAGCTATATGCCAACCTCTACTCCTTTGTGTCTCCATGAATTGTATCCCTTCGTCTGTTATATTCCACCTTTAATTTGAGTACTTTTCTTCAAAACAATAGCTGACGACCTTCATGGAAAGTCTATCTAACTGTCCAATTTCATTGTATTCCATTTTCACCCCCTTTTCTGCTGCTTGGTGCTTGATTCAGAGACGTGTTCTGGGCAACCGCAACGTGGCAGACATTAGCAACGAGAGAAATTCTGTTGATATGGGCTCCAACACATCCTTGTTCTCCCCGACCACAATCAATAAAGAGGTGAAGGTCCTCCTCCACCCCCAAGAAACAATGATCTAAAGTTTATCAATGAGATCATCCATTTATCTAATGCAGAACAGTGGAACCCTAAACGGGCTGAGCGTTTTGTGATTGAAGCTTTATGAAGAACCCGGACAGTTATTTTGGGGGCTTTGAGAAGTTTAAAAAGAAAAGAAAAAAAAAAGTTCAATAAAAGCAATACTCAAAATTACAGTGCGTATCAAAAAAAAAAGTAATCCGAATTCAAGGGGTTAATATGCAAAGGTTATTTAGTTTGACAATTTACATGTGGATTACCAATTATGAGAAGATCCTCAGCTTTCCATTGATGCCTTTCATGCATCATTGCTGTCACACATGACCGAGTACATGTTCATTGAAAATGACAAGTTCAAATCGCATTTTTACAAGTTTGGCTAATCGGTGCAAGACAGTTTTAAATGGACACATTACTTGTCGACTGCCAAGTTGATTATGTAAAATTGTTAAGCTGGTCTGGTAATCGTCGGTTGCGTCATCCTTTGTTTAAGATGGGCCTACAGTGTATGTCTGAGTCATTGAAAAGATGGTTCAACTTACGACTGAACAGCGGACCTTCGTGGTTACAACCTTTCACCAAACTGGAAGTTTGCAGCGAACTCGTGATGCGTTCAGGGAACGGGAGCCTCCAGCAGCCAAAACCATCTTGGCGAATGTTAGAAAATACCAAGAGCATGGCACTAGCCTCAACTGCAACAAGGGGAATTCTGGTATGAGGTGCACTGGGCGATCGGAAATGAACATCGCAGCAGTAAGGCAGCAAGTTTTGGAGCATCCTAGGGATACCAGCGCAAGACGAAATGGGACGGGATTGCCTTCGGCAACATTCAACCGGATCACAAGATTGGACCTCCACCAACATCCATATCGGATTCACATCCGGTATCAACTTACGCCAGGGGATTTTGCCAGGAGGCTGGTGCTTGCCGGATAGTTGATAGCACGTTGCGAAGCAGATGTCAATTTCCTGCGTTATCTCGTTATCGGTGACGAAGCTGCTTTTGCCATGGACGGCAAGGTCAATACCCATAATGTTCTTGAATATGCACCAACAGGACATCCCCCGGAATTTAATTTTGACACCAACATGAATCGACAAAACTGGACTGTTTGGTTGGGACTTTGTGGAAGTGGTCAGGTGATCAGACCATTTTTCTTTCAAAGGAATGTCAATTGTCAATGTCAATTTTCGGTGCAAATCTTTCATACCTGTATTGAAAATCGTGTTAATTCGTGTCGTGTCTTGAGGCCTTGTACAGTGTGCACTGTACAACCTTGAGGCTTTGTTTTTCTCTCATCGGTCCGTCGTTTGTGATCCAATAACTTTCGTTCTCTGTATTCCCAGTCTTTTCACCCATAGACTACTTCCTTGTGTAAATCTCAACTCAAAAAAAAAAAAACATTTCCTTCTCTGTTCTCATTCGTTTATTAATTCTTATTCGTTCGTTCGTTCTTCGACCACGTGTTTCTCCCCCATTTCCCCAGATAGTTTTCACTCGTTAACCTTCAATGTTTACACTTTCCCCTCAAGTTATGTATTCCGTCATATTTTATAACACCTTTTTCTTCTTCTTCTTTAAAAGGCTGCTTTCGACTTGCTCACCAAATCAATTCATCCCAAAAAAAATATCCATCTCCTATAGTGCCTTTTTTCTACATTCCCTAAACTCTCCTGCACTCCATCCTCCATCCAGCGTCCTTAAACGTATTTTTAACTCGAAGGTCACAAGAAACTCATTTTGCAATAAATGTTCGTTTCCCATAAATCGTACACTTTCAAAAATCCAATCTCACCCCTCCCCTCCAAATCTTCCCCATAACCCCTCCCCTCCAAATCTTCCCCATCACCCCTCCCCTCCAAATCTTCCCCATCACCCATCCCTTTCAAATCTCCCCCCTTGCCCCCTCCCTCCTAAACTACCCCCTCACCCCTCCCCGCCAAGACGCCCCTCGCCCCTCCCCTCCTAGACTCCTGCCTCACCCCTCCCCTCCAAATCTCCCCCATATCCCATCCCTTTCAAATCCCTCTCCTTGTCCCTTCCCTCCCAAACTCCCCCCTCACCCCTCCCCTTCAAATCTCCCCACCCTCATTGCTTCTCAATTTCCCCCCTCTCACTCCCCCTCCTCAAAGCGTCCTCCCCGCTTCTTCCCCCTTCAAACTCTCACCTCCATCTCCCCCAACCTTCTGCCTCGCTCTTCCCCCTCCTCAAATAACACCTCATTGTGGCTCACCCAATCACCATCAAACCTTTTGTCCGCCCCATCCTTCCCTTTCTCCGAGCTATTCTGAAATCTCTGACACACCTTCAACAGCTCTCCCTACCTCTTCCACCTCTTCCACATCTTACCCTACCCCTCCTCCCCCCTGTTCTGTATCTGATGCTCCCCCTTCCTCTTCATTAACGGTATGGACCTCAAACATCCGGGGCCTTCGTTCAAACTTAACTGATCTCTCCATACAGGTTGCTTCTGTCAAACCAGACGTGATCTGCTTAACAGAAACTTTCCTCCTTTATGATGTCTCTGATTCCATCGTATCTCTCCGGGCTACTCCCTCCTCCGGTATGATAGACCTGAGCCTCGTCCTGGAGGCGGGGTTGCTATCTTTATCAAAAACTCTCTTCCTCACTCGCCCTGCACTGCACTCTCTCCACCTCACCCCCAGGAATACCTCTGGCTACGGCTTCCCCTTCGCTCCCACCTCTTGTTCATATGTGTGTTGTACCGTCCACCAAACAGTGATGACTCCATCTACATCTCGCTGTCTGATGATATGGACCAACTTCTATCTACTCATCCCAACTCTCTCTTCCTCATATGTGGTGATTTCAACTGTCATCATGCCAGTTGGCTGGGTGTGGGTACCTCTCTCACCAGCCATGGCTCCTCAGCAAAGGACTTCTGCGACTCACTGGGACTGACACAATCTGTCAATTTCCCGACCCGGATCTCAGTCAACGGAACATCTTCTCTTTTGGACTTGGTTATGACTAACTTCCCTGAAAATGTCTGCTGCTCTTCTTCTGCTCCGATCGGATCATCTGATCATGTCCAGTCCTTGTTAAAGTGGACATCTCTCTGACCATCCTCAGGGAGCCTGCTCAGCGTCGACGAGTCTGGCATTTCACTCAGGCCAACTGGCACGGTCTTCAAGCAGCCATCAATCATCTGGACTGGTCTCCCATCTCTACCACCTCTGACATCAACTCATCCTGGGAATTCTTCCAAAGTAAATTGCTCTCTCTCATGCACAGATTTATCCCATCTCGTCTTCAGTTGTCATACCCTTCCTCCCATCCATGGTACATGGAATCTTGTGGTGAGGCTGTTGCCCAGAAACAACTTGCCTTCGTCTCCTGGAAAGCAAATCCAACAGAAGGAAATCTCATTTCCTTTCACAAAGCCCGAAACAAGTGTGTGTCCACCCTC
Organism: Myxine glutinosa; assembly: GCF_964187855.1. Classification (NCBI taxonomy): domain Eukaryota; kingdom Metazoa; phylum Chordata; class Myxini; order Myxiniformes; family Myxinidae; genus Myxine; species Myxine glutinosa. The sequence continues at coordinate 38,890,256 of NC_136263.1, forward strand.
AGGAGAGCCAGGAAACAATATCTCTCCGTTCTCAAGACCGAACTCTCTTATCTGTCTCCCTCTTCCAAATCCTGGTGGCGTCTGGTCAAATCCGTTTCTGGTGTTTGTTCCCCCTCCATCCCCTCCCTTACCTCAAACGGCTACACAGCTGACTCCGCACGTGAAAAAGCTGAATGCCTCAACTCTGTGTTTGCCTCTAAATCTTGTGTCCCAAACCCATCCCTCTCTGTACCCACCATACCCAGTCGTACCCTGCTGCTCCTGGACTCCGTGTCCTTTCCTCCTGACAAGGTGGAAAAGTTTCTGTCAACCCTCGACTCTGATTCTGCAACTGGACCCGACGGCATCAGCCCACGGGTCCTAAAATCCTGCTCTGCTGCTCTATCTCACCCTCTCTCTGTTCTCTTCACCCTCTCTTTTGCTCAAGGTCAACTGCCATCTGCTTGGAAATCAGCCAACATCACCGCTTTGCACAAAAAAGGTGCAAAAACAGATCCTAGCAACTACAGACCAATCAGCCTTCTCCCAATTATCAGCAAAGTCATGGAATCCATCATTGCTTCGGATATGAAATCTTTCCTCTTCTCCAATGGCTTGATCTCTGATCATCAATTTGGTTTCAGACCAGGTCACTCTACTCTGGACATGCTGCTTCTGCTGTCTCAACAATGGATGGAGGTCCTCAATGCCAAACAGGAAATTAGAGCTGTCTCCCTCGACATATCACGTGCCTTCGACACGGTCTGGCACCCCGCTCTGCTCACCAAACTCTCCTCCTTTGGTATCCATGGAAATCTCCACGCATGGCTGGCGGACTTCCTCTCTAGTCGTCGTCAACGTGTGGCCCTGAATGGGTTTCTCTCATCTCCTCTTCCTGTTCAGGCTGGAGTTCCCCAAGGCAGTGTTCTGGGCCCCGTGCTTTTTCTGGTCTTCATCAATGATCTCTCTGACTCTCTCGAAAATCCTCTCTATCTCTTTGCTGATGACTCCACTCTCTGCCGCTCCATTCCTCTTCCCTCAGATCGGCAGTCTGCTGCCATGTGAACTCTCTGAAGACCTGGACAAAATCACAGACTGGTCAAACAAGTGGAACATGTCTTTCAATCCTGACAAATCTCACACTCTTACTATGTCTCTCCGAAAAGATCGACTGGACAACCCTCCCATCTACTTTCTCAACAATCCTCTCCAAGAAGTTCTGTCGCTCAAGATTTTGGGTCTCACTATCTGCCATGATCTTTCTTGGGAAAACCACATTTCCAAGCTGGCCTCCAAAGCCAGTCGCCGACTGGGCATCCTCCGTCGTGCGAAGTCCTTCCTCGGCACACCTGAGCTCCTCACCACATACAAGGCTTTCATCCGCAGCTCAATGGAATACTGTTCTCCCCTATGGGCCGGTGCTCCTGCCTCACACCTAGCTCGGCTTCACGCTGTTGAAACCAAAGCTTTCAGAATTATTGGAATCTCCCGCGATGAAGCTATCTCTGAGGGCCTTTCACTCACTCACCGCAGGCAGGTAGGTGGTCTTTCTGTCTTCTACCGACTCCTCTCCGGCCTTGCACCCCCAGCTCTCTCTGTGCTCTGTCCCCCAAATATTCCTACAGGTCGCACAAGATCTGCCAGCAACCCTCTGATGGTTAAACTGCCGAAATCTCGGCTCTCTGCTCACCTTCACTCTTTCATTCCTCTTTTCTCCCGCCTCTGGAACAAACTCCCTCACTCCCTTCAATCCCACTCCTCCCTCCAGGTCTTTAAAACAGCTGTTCACCACCATCTCTTATCTTCCCCCATCCAAAACCTTGATCTTTTCTACCCCCGCTAATTCACCCCAGATCCACCTTGTTTGAAATTCCAACTTCTTTCCTGGAAGTCCTGGCAGTGTCCATATGTTTTATACCTCTCCCACCGCCCGCTTCCCATGCCCCCCCCCCCCCCCCCCTCTCAGATCTCTCGATGTCTCCATGTCTCTCGGTCCCTGCTCTCAAATGTTGTGTTTGTGTCCTTCCCCCTCTCTCCCCATCTTGTCTACCGCTCCCGATGTTATATGTTTTATGTGTCGGTTTGTCTTTCTGTGTGATTAATGTTCGCTCTTTCACGAGCCTCGATCTTGTATAAAAAAATTTAAAAAAATGATAACAGGTATCTGCAGATGATCAATGATGAAGTTTTACTGCAGCTGGAGGAGAACTTTGAGCGACAGGTTTCGTGGTGTCTTCAGATATCTCTGGTGGGCCCAAGACGGCGCCCCAGCACATCGTCTTATCGCTGTCCGAGATCGACTGAGGGAACTCTTTGGAGACCGAGTCATCGCCCTTAACCATGCAGTGGAATGGCCACCAAGATCACCTGACCTCACACCATGTGATTATTTCCTTTGGGGACATTTAAAGAACAAGGTGTTCGTAACTCCTCCCCGTGATCTTGACGAATTGCAGGGCCGTATTCGACATGAAGTGGATGCTTTGCGCAATGACACAGCTATGGTGAGACGAGCAGTTCAGGGCATGCTCTGCCGCTGTGAGCTTTGTGTTGAAAGTGGAGGTGGACATGTTGAAGGTGTGGGTGCATGAAGGCCAATCATTCCTGAGAAAAGTTCACATCTGACGTTCATTTTGCACCAATTATCCTGACTTGCATCGATTAGCCAAACTTGTAAAAATGCGATTTGAACTTGTCATTTTCAATGAATATGTACTCGGTCATGTGTGACAACAATGATGCATGGAAGGTATCGATGGAAAGCTGAGGAGCTCCTCATAATTGGTAAACCACATGTAAATTGTCAAACTAAATAACCTTTGCATATTAACCCCTTGAATTCGGGTTACCTTTTTTTTGATACGCACTGTATAGGTTGACATCTGTTTTATATATATATATATATATATATATATATATATATATATATATATATATATATATATATATATATATATATATATTTATATATATATTTATATATTTATATATATATATATATATATGTATATATATGTATATATATATATATATATATATATACATACATATATATATACATATATATACATATATATATATATATATATACATATATATATATATAATGTGTGTATATACACACACACGTTATTATTTTTGTATAGTTTATTTCATTATTTATTTTTTTAATGAAAAAAAAAAAAAACCAAAAACTTTCTTGCAAGGTATGAATTATGTTTTACAAACGATTAATTTTCATCCTATATTCCAGCTGTTTGCATCCAGTAAAGATCTTTGTGCAGATCCTGACCATCCACGTCGACGCTCCCGCTCCTCCGACTCTATCCGCAACCCCCAACGGGTATGGCTTCCACCAATGGCTCGTGCTTTTCAAATGGCTTTTACTCTGTCAAATGGTGTTTATATTTTATTTTTGTGTCATTGTCTGGATGAATGTTGTTATTTTTGGTATTAGATTATTCGTATAAATATTGCTCAAAGGACTGAAGAAATGTTCAAAATGCTGCTTTTTTGTTTACAGAGCCATTGCTCAAGGAGGGGTTAGAACACAGAACAGACCAGGATGTAATAGAATGAAAGGAACAGTAGAAAGTGGGGAAGGGTGAAGGTTGCACGATTGGGTTGAGTGTGGCACAACAGCAGCAGGGTAGAGGGAGACTTTGAGGAACAAGCATTCTGAGTATTGCGCTGCAATACATGTCCCCTACCAAAGTTCAAAGTGCCATAACTTTGTCAAAAATGATCGAATATGCAAATTTATGCACGGTTGATGCTGGTTTTCAAACTTGATCTGAGGTATGCTGAGACACGTGTGTCACGCCTCGCCTCGTTGATAAGCCTGCAAGGTCGCTCCGTGGAGCGGCCTGCACGTATTGCACTGTGTGAATTATATAAATTATTACCAACTCACGGTCTGAGGTACTAGCGATTCAAGCGATATCCATTTTTTTATGGCACATTCTTCCTCAGCTTGTCACAACTCTGTCAAATGCGATCGAGTTAAAAAAGTCAGAATTTGACCAAATCTGTTTTATTCGTTTGTTAATATACCTCAGCTATTGACAAATCTTAAATTAGAATTTTATTTTAGGTTAAAATGACCGCAACAGGTCGTGTCCAACGATGCTTTCAGTCTGTACATGTGATAAATAATTAAATCCGCACATTTGACGCCTCTTCTTCTTCACGCAATAACAACAAGCTTCCAGACCGTACATCCAATCATCTTGAAATTTTGCACACTTGTTACTCTTCATGACGTCTACTATAGTATGAAGTTTCACGTCGATCAAAAAGCGATTCAAGAGATATCCATTTTTAAAATATTTTCGTTTCATTAACGATATCTGCCAAACCACGTGAGCTATCGCAAATTCCAAAAGGACATTTTAGTAGACTGACATGCGGAACAGATCTGTGAAGTTTCCCCTCGATTGGATCAAAAATGAGGGAGGGGCTCGGTTTTAAAGGTTCATGCTTAAAAACGTCATAACTCTGAAACCATGTGATGCATGACGTCATGCTCGCTGACTTTTTTTGTTCGTCATGGGTATGCGATTCTGCCTGCAAAGTTTGGCCTCGATCTGTTCAGTCGTTGAGAGAAAAAGGGGTTTTCGTGTTTTCATGAAAAACAATATGGCGCCCGAACCACGTGACCTGTGACGTCATAATTGCCATTAAAATATTCTACAGACCGAGTCGCTCCTATGGTGAAAATTTGATCTCAATCGGTCCTATTATTGCAGAGAAAATCTTTTTTAAACGAAAATTAAAACTTAAAATGGCACTGAGTTAAGAATCATCAGAATTATCAGAATTCCCAAAGTTCAAAGTGCCATAACTTTGTCAAAAATGATCGAAACGTCGTGAAGTTCGAACTTGATCTGTAACTTATCATGAGGAAATGATGTGCCAAGTTTGAAATCATTAGCATTAAGCGTTTAGAAAAAAAGTCCGGAAAACTGTTCTTTGACTGACGGACTGACTGACTGACGGACGGCGTGCAAACCTATAGTCCCCTCCGGTGTAGCCACGTCAAAATCCAAGATGGCCGCCTTGCGTCTTCCACTTTGTCAACTCGCATCACTTCACCGACGGGGGACCTAGGCGTAACGCTTGTAATTCACATGTAATTTATGTTTGGAATTCACATCTTGTAGTTCATATGTATGGGAAACGGAAGTGATGGTTGTTTTTGGAGAGTGGAGGAGCTAAGGAAAGACTGTTTTTGGAGGCCCAATGATGCCAGGAGGCTTTTGTTTGAAACAGTCTGTACATGTAGGGGACTAATAAAGGACCTGGCAAATAATGAAAGGAAGGGGAGTTGGACATGGGGGTGAACAAGATGAATACAGGTGCAAACTCTCAATCACAGAAGTGGAAAAAAAATAAATTGGAGAAGCAGCTCAGAAATGGCAAAATAAATAAATTAAGTGGGGAGTTGGACCCATAAGCCTGGAAAGAGATCGGTCGGGGGAGTGGTAATTAGGGTAGAAAAGATAATGGGTATGGATGGGGAATGATCCTGAGATAGTGAACATTTGTCTTGAAGCTTTTGAGGGAAGAATGAGATTGAACAGACTCAGCAAGTTGGTTCCAAAGGCAAGGGAAAAGAGGAACTAATGAGTGGAAGAGGGTTATTGGCAGACTGTGCTTCTGCAGAAACTAGGGAGGATGGAGCATAGTGCAGAGTGCACAAGACCAGAAAGCAGGTGGCAGAAGACAGACCACCAACCAGCAGAGGCATAAGCCCAAAAGGGAGGGAGGGCAGTCGTCCATCAAGGTGTGGATGTTGAATAGTCTTTTGGCTCTGAAAATGGCCCGATCTGCACAAGCGCAGAGGAGTGAAATAATATTTGCCTGCCTGGCATTCAAACAAATTTATCTTGCATTTGGAACACATTCAAGACAGTTATCTTGAACAAGCCCGTGGCATGGAGACAGCCGGTTGATCTCCCGGAACTGACCCAGAGATCCCCCTACATCTAGGATGGTGTACCCCCGCCTTCACGAGGCTGGGGCCATGACAGAGTTGGAGAGCGCAAGAGGGAGGGAAAGGGCCGTTCCATGGGGATCGATCGGCACTGACCGTGACTGCACTGTCCTGATTAATCCAGGCAGCAGGGAAGAATGGGGAAGATTTGGGCCCCGACTTGTGTTTGGCCCCCGACCATGAAGAGGCGTTCCTGATTAAATGTGACGTGTTAGATGGGGTTGTGTAATAGACACTGCGTCAACGGTGGTAATTTCCGGAATTAATTAATTTATACGACTTTTACAATCTTTATTTTACTTAAACTGAATTATATACTTGAACATTGTAGAACACAAATCGCCTTCTTGTCACTTTCAAAACCCTTCTGTTTAGCAGTACCTGGGCATATTAAATAGGGTGCTAAACCTTCAATGGTGCTAAACCTCCAGAGACGATCTTTAAAATCATTATTTTATTAAAGTTGAAGTGTATACTTTGAATACTGTGTGGGATATCGTGTTCTTTGAACTCTGGTTGCTTCTGCTTTCCTTTTTGTAGAGAAGTTCTGAGTACCTGTGCCCGATCGAGGCTGCTCTCAACTGATCTGAAACTGGTTTATAGATCTTCAATGGAGCATATTTTATCTGTACGTCTCAAACTCATGACCCTGCAGCACTTGAAGTGCATTACGCTGTACACACTTATCGAAGGAACGAGCCAACACCCCAAGGGTGCGTGCCGACGCAACCTGGCTTTTCATGAGCCTTCCCCCCCCCCAGGTTTGCCACTATGGTGTGTACATAAATGAAACTTGTGTACTTTTTATACCTTTTCTATTGTTTGTGTTCCACTGCCTTAAGTTAAAATGTCTTCCAATTTTTAATAAATGCAAATGCATTCTGGCAATAGAGTTTTGAATTGAGTAATTAACCAAAACCACGAAGTTTGGAAAAAGTACCTTTTATTTTATACAATAAATGCATGCAATACAAATTATATCTTTTTATTGTACAGAAACTTCCCAAATAAAATGTAACAAGGTGCCACCAAATAACATGCAAGTAAATGGGCGTGTAATGGTCAGAGCATCCTTTGAGTCTGGGAGGATGGTAGTTCAAACCCTGGCCGAGTCAGAGCAAAATTGTTTTTTAAATGGTACGTGCTGCTTCCTTGCTTGATGCTCAGCATTTAAAAGGACAGAGCACGGCCAAGGAGCACTGGGAAAGCAATGGCAAACCACCTAGTATAACCCCTGCCGAGTAACTGCTTTGGTAGCACCAACGCTCTGGAAACTGGAAACTCTGGAAAGAGTACGTGACATGAAAATCAAATCGACGAAATGGGCAGCTGTAGACTTCCCCATTCCATAGAAGATCAAACGAGAAAGCCCTGAAAAACTGGTTAGAACTCAGTACTGGCATAAAGGCACAAGGCAATGATTTATTTTTGCCAGCAACTTTGGAGGGGAAGTTGGAAATGGTATTGAAATGTTTTGACCTCCAAAATATCTTGTGGACCAATGCCCACCAACAGTTTTGAAAATGGTACGGTTGGACATCAGGAGGAAAAAAAACAAAACAAAAAAAAACCAAACAAACATTTTGTATTTGAGTGTTGAGCACTCAGAGTTATAAAAATACACCAGCTTCCATATGAAGCTTTATCACAATTTTATCATGGTCAGAATGCTACCTTTATCATAATAAGGATAAACCTGCCTCTGCATGTTGCGGGGGAAAATATATGGAGCTGCAAAATTTGTGGGGTGTGGTGGGGAATCCAGACTTTCAGTCTTCATCTTCATCGTGGCAGTGTGTGATCTCACGAGGCAGAGGTGGGTGGTGAGCTGGACGAGCTTCCCCAATGGAGTCTGTCTCGTGCCACTTTCCACCATCGAGGTCGCTCAGGACCCGGTTGCGTGTAGCCATGGGGCTTTCGGCAATATTCGCATGCATGTGATCCACCGTTGACTCGTGTGGCATCTGCATTGAGAAAGCACAGAGCAAGGAGGTAATACTGTGCTGTGAAGGTGTTTGTGAACCAGCAGCACGACCCATGCATCTCGTATTTTGGTAATATCTGAGGACAAGGTGGCAACAGTTCTACGTACCAGTATGTGAGGTGCCCTGAATAGGTAGCTGAAGGGGTAATACAAGAGGTTGATGAAGGAAGATGCGTAGAGGTCGGCATATCGCATCACCTGGCTTGCAAACAGTGTGGGCCGAGAGCCGCTGCGAAAAAGGCTGCCCATCATGCCGTAACACATGTCCATGTCATGCGTGACTTTCTGCAAGCAAAAGTTTTCCAGGAGGATGGACATTAATACAAAGGAGAGCTTTTTCTTTCCATGTATATTGGATGGTTTACCATTTGGGCCTGTAAAATACAGCAATCATTATTTTTATTTTTTTCACTCAAAATAGTTTGTAAAATAATCTGTTTGGGTTTCTAAGATGAGTCCATTTAACTCCCTCCAGTGGTCATTCTTTGCTATTGCAACTTGAGCTATTCGCCTTACCAAAGTTCTGCTTTATGTGTTTAGAGGTTGTTTGTAGCTGCAGCACAACTTGAAGTGTAATTCTTGTCTCATTGCTACAGTATTAATTCATGAGGCTCAACTGTGGCTATATTCCAGTATATGTATTGTATAGTACTGTCGGCATGTCGCTCGACATTTGTATTTATTTATTTATATACAAATAGAATACATTAAATATTGGCCAAGGAGCATGTGCCCAATTTTGAAATTTTTATTTTTTATATACAGTGTCTAGGGTTGTGGAAGTTACGCAGAGCGGATCAGGAGCAACAGAACAAAAGGAAGAGCAGAGGATGCATGGGGTGGTCAAGATGGATGGCTATGGGTACATCATGGGAGGTCAAGATGGATACAGAAGGAAAAACTGGGAATTTGGAAGGAGGTGGGCTTGGGAGTGGGGGGTAATGGAGGTAGAAAAGATCGTGGTTTTGGATGGGGGATGATCGAAGATTGTGGTAAACAGCTGTTTTGACGACTTGGAGGGAGAATGTGGAGTTTGGTTCCATAGGTGGGGGAAAAAGAGGAACAAATGAGTGGAGTTGAGCAGACATTCTGGACTTTGGGAGTTTCAACAGTATACGCCCTGCAGAAAATGAGGGGATGGGGTAGAGGGGGGCAAGTTTGGGAGGGTGGGGGGGGAGGGAGGAGAACGGATGAAGCAGAGGATGCAAGACCAGAAAAAGGAGGCGTTAGAAGAGACAGACAGACAACCTGTCTGCGATGGCAAAGTGAGGCCCATACAATCGGCTTCATTGCAAGAGATTCCATTAATCTTTAAGGCCTTGGTTTCTAGAGTGTGAGGCAGGGGAGTCAGCCTAGAGGGGAGAGCAGTACTCCAAGTTGCAATTGAAGAACTTGTAGGTGGACAAAGTCAGGTGTGCCAAAGAAGGGCTTTTATGATGCCTCGGCCATGACTGGATTTGGAGGAGTCTTCTTAAAAATATGGTTTGCCCAAGAAAGATCATGGCTGATCATGATATACAGTCCTTTGAGAGAAGGGTGTGAGATTTGTCTCGATTGAAAGACAAATTCCAAGTGTTTGACAAACTTGTCAGCTGAAGTGCCATGGCTGGTGAGAGATGTACCAACACCCAGCGAAGTTCCATTGTGACAACTGAAATCGCCACATATGGGGAAGAGAGAATTTGGTCGAGTGGTTAAAAGTTGGTCCATGTCAGAGAGAGAGAGAGAGAGAGAGAGAGATATGTCGGTGATGTCCGTTTTATCAGTAGTGGCCTGAATTGGGATATGTCAGGGTGGACCAGAGGCCTTCGATGTTTGAGGTCCATACATTTAGAGACAGGGGAGTAGATGTTGACAAGGTGCAGGGCGGGGGCAGTGTGAGGGGTAAGATTTGAGGGGTCAGGGTAAGGCAGAAGCTTTGAGGGAGTAAGTGGAAAGAGGGGGCATGAAGTGGAGGGATGCTCATTCCAAATTCCCAAATTGGACAAACGGGGATAATTAATGTTCACGGGATGGGTGGTAAGACTTTTTGTTGAAGGCACGGAGAGAGTTTATGTTGTGGGTGTGGAAGGAGGGTTGGTGGACCAAGTGCTTAGCTGACAGATAGTTTTGGAAAATAATTTTTGTGAAGAAGAAGAGGAATAAATCGATTGTGGTGAAGTAGAACATGTGGGGTTCTCCTGACATAAGTGAGTAATGTGAAGCTTTTTAAAGGAAGAAGTATTTTCATATTCAAGTAAGATTCAGTTTGGAGATATACAAAAACAGGCATTTTAAGGCCATTTTCCCTGCAAGAGCGGGGGTTAGCCTTGCGGTCCCCATGACAATCTTCTCCATTTTGCCCTATTTTCGACATCTCCCCTTGTTAACCCCCTTGCCCGCATTACTTCTTCCACCATCTTTAGACAAGTCTTTTTCGGTCTTCCCCGTCCTCTACTTCTACATTCATTTCCATCACTCTTCTCAACCAGTCACTCATCTTTCCTCAACACATGACCAAACCATCTCAAACTTTCTCTTCACAGCATCTGGAGATCTGGAGATATGGAGAAAACAAAAGCGTCCAGGATTTACAGTTGGAAGGAAATCCAAGTGGAACGAGCTCATTGTGGAATGAAAAAAAAAAAAAAAATTGAAGCAAGGAGGGGAAATAGGATAAAGTTGAGAATTTGAGATAGGAAGTACAGTATTTTGGGAAGGAAAAAGCAAAAATAGCAATACGGAGACAAAAGGGACAGATTTATTTTGCAGAGGCTATCTGAGGAGTGGTGAAAGTAGGCCTTGAACGACAGGAAAACGAATTTGACAAATGCAGCATAAGATACGATTGAACATGGAACACAAACGTTAACACAGGGACAAAGATGTAACAGGAAAACACGACGAATCCTCACTCGTTGGGCAATTTTTGCCAACATGAATCCTCCTAAGTTTTAAACAAAATCCTCACTTCTTTTTTGGGACAGGATTTACAAATTACATCAACACGTCAATTTGCCGTATTCCAGATGCCTTCAAGCCCTGAACTGAGGGGTTGGAGGAAGAAGCAGCAACGTGTTTCTCTACATGTAAGGACTCAGACGGACCTTGGCCTGGCCCTTGCCAAGTGGAAAAAGGATGTAGACTCTCCAACCTTTCCTCACAGCTTAACAGGTATCTTTTGCAAACATATATAGAGAACCTCCAAGGAAATGAAAATGAATGGCTTGACCACCAAAATATGTAACAATAATTATTGATACAACAACAACAACATGCATTTTAAGGCCATTTTCCCTGCTAGAGTGGGGGTTAGCCTTGCGATCCCCATGGCAATCTTCTCCATTTTGCCCTATTTTCTGCATCTCTCCTTGTTAACCCCCTTGCCCGCATTTCTTCTTACACCATCTTTAGCCAAGTCTTTCTCGGTCTTCCTGTTCCTCTACTTCCTTCTCCATTCATTTCCATCACTCTTCTCAACCAGTCACTTTCATCCTTCCTCAACACATGACCAAACCATCTCAACCTGTTCCTCTTCACAGCATCAATCACAGGCTCTATTCCCATCATCTTTCGCAATTCATCATTTGTCTTCTCTCAACGATACTCCGCACATCCACCGAACCATTCGCATTTCCACCCTTTCCAGCCTTCGTTGCTGCTCTACGTTCATTACCCATGTCTCGCTCCCATAAATCATAACACTTCTCACACATGCAGCATACACCTTTCCCTTCAGCTTCAACGACACTCCCCTCCTCGTCAGCATGCCACTCAGTTCCCGAAACCTCTTCCATGCACATCTCACTCTAGCAACCGTTGCCAAGTCTGATCCACCTTCTCCATTCAGCATGTCTCCGAGGTAGCAAAATGTTTTCACACCTTCCTTTCACACCTTATTTCAACAATAATTAAGGATGTACAAATTAAATTGTGGTTGAGGTGGTGAAAGAACCAGCAATGGTGGAATACGTACTTTTATCTTAACCTGCAGTGAGCTGATGTCAGGCCTTTCACTGCTGCTGCTGTCCAGGTTCCTGAAAGGTTGGGGGAGGGGGTTGTGGAGAGTTTGGGTTTATACATTTCTGACTTCATTTATTTAATGGTCAGGAAGTAAACGTACACGGACTTGGAATTCTACCTTTGGGGGTAAGGGGAGAAAGGTTATGTATGATTTACGAGGTATATATATATATTGTTACAGACGCGGTTTTGGATGTTAGTTTACCGAGCGGTTTGGTATGACCGCGTCTGCACAGTTTACCCGATTACACTCGAACGTTGGCCGAATCGCGCTATGCTAAATCAATGAAGGAAAAGGAGACAACGGCTGGGATTAATGACACGACACCAGGGGTACAGTTCTCAAGACCTCCGGAGGAGGATATAATATTTGTATGCAGAACGTTTTAGATTACACCGACAAGAGGTACAGCACAGGAAGGTGGGCACTTAAACACGGTCTTATCCCAGCCCCGACAGACCACAGATAAACGGGACAAGACTGACTCACACAGGGATTGATGGCAAGGAAGGGCAGAATCGATGGCTCAAGGTGCACCTTGGCTCAGGGACAGGATCCACACGGTCCGGTCCAGATATGCGGGGAGGTATCGTCGCGCTGGAGGTGGTGTCTGTTTCTCCTCAAGCTGGGGGCGCATCTGACGTCACCTCCGGTAAGTGGCTGCGTATATCCAGCGGGGAGTGACACGCCCTCGGCTCGTTAGCTCCGCCCCAGATGGAATCGGTCCGCCGCTTCTTATTGGGTGCGGGGGGTTACCGGGCTCCGCCCTTGATGAGGAGCTGACAGTCAGCCCCTGCGTGGTAACCCCGTCGGAGCTCATGGGCAATGGCGGCTAACCAAGCCGGAGTGAGGACGCCCACTCCCCGCACCGCCGCCGCGCCGCCCCCGCTGTGGTTGTAGTTGTTGTTGTTGTTGTTGTAGTTCCATGAGATGATGGGAGGATGCGGAGATGAGGTTGTGGGGAGGTATTGGGAGGTCCTAAACTCACTACTGGTGCCATACAATCACATTCTGGTGCAACGAAGAGTCAGAATTAATGGAAACGAGTCCTTAACTGACATAGACTAAGAATAACTAGCAAGATGTCCTATAGTTGTCTACGTGAGATGCGGTGAACCTGGGCACGACATTTAATGGGGGAAAAAGGGGAAGGTCGGTTCTACAGAGTGTTGTTTACAGACAATGGGACTAGGGAATGGGGGATTGGGGATAGTTGGGGAGTATTGGGGAAATAGGGGAATATTTACAAGCGGATATGGATGGAGGCCAAATCCCATATCCGCAACTATATATATATATATATAGTTACGGTCCGCGGTTAAGGATGTTGTTTGCCGAGCGGAGGCACCGCGGCCTAACAGTTTCCCCGATTCACCCGACGTTGGCCGTATCGCGCCACAGCTATTCAATATGGAAAAGACTAAAACGACGGATGTGAAGAAAAGGAAAAAGAAGAAGACAAAAGGTTGAAAATACTACTAAATTTATTTACTATGTACAGGCTCAAAGTAACCAAGGAGAAGGAAAGATAATAAAATAATATACAGAAGCTTTTAGAGACACAGTGAAAATACTAGCTTATACAAACTTAATTAACTACCCAGGACAGAACAAACAGAAACGGACTCACACGGGGAATTGCAGAGTGGATTGGCTGGAAGGAGAGGGAGGTCCAACGGGTCCGGCAGCACGATCGGCGTGTTGGGCAGCCGCTGTTCCTCCGCGGCCCTGCTCAAAACCGCCGTCCAGGCCCCAAGCGGCTGTTGAGGGTTGTTGCTGCTGTGGACGCTGCTGCTGGCGAGCAAGGCGACGAATAGCAGGCTTTGTGCTTTCTTGGATGATCTCCTTTGAACAAGAATCGCTGCTGGATGATCTCCCTTCTCTCTCTTGGACCTTACAACTCTGCAGCTTTCCTCTGACGGCTCAGCTCTTTTCATGGACCTCACCACGCAGCTCAGCTCTTGGACCTTACAACGCAGCTCAGCCCTGGTCACTCTTGCGCGTGCGCTTTTATAACGCCTCCGGCGATTAAGCCGCCGGCCTTCAGGACACGCCCATCGGTGTGCTCACCTCGGCCCTGCTTGGTCGCGCGACCCTCTGGCTCCGCCCTTGATGACGACGGGCGGGCACGCCTTTCTTCCCCGACCCTGCCTCGTGGCCAATGGCGCCTTTGGAGGGGATGTAATTGCCAAATTGAGGCTTGGCCATTACGAAAGGGGAAATGGAGGTTTTGGGAATGGGAATGAAGGATGAAGGGAATCTATCTTTTTCACTTGGTGCAATGGAGTGTCATTCTAATGGAAGACAAGGCCTTACCCTAAAACACATAATAAGGATATAAACTACTGAACAAGGGTATTATAGTGTCCTTCAATGGATGCTTTATGGAATTAACTACTGGGACGCCCTTTGACCTTTACACAACACTGGAGGCAGGAGGGGCCAGAATCAAACAATGTTACACAGCAATTTACCACAATACAACACAATAAAAAAAAATACAATCCTCATATCCGCAACAATATATATATATATATATATATATATATATATATATATATATATATATATATATATATATTGTTGCGGATATGAGGACTGTATATTTTTTTGATTGTGTGAATTATTATTATTGGTTATTCTGCGCCTCCTGCCTCCGGAGCTGTGTAAAGGTCAAAGGGCATCCCATAATTAGTCCATAAAGCATCCACACCACAGCCAATCATAGAATACCCCTGTTCAATAGTTATATCTTATTCTGTGTTTTAGGGTAAGGCTGTGTCTCCCATTAATAGAAGTACTCCATTGCACCAAGTGAAAGAGATAGATTCCCTTCATTCCCATTCCCAAAACCTCCATTCCCCCTTTTCGTCGATTAGAAACTACCTCCGCTCCAATTACCGCCATTGACCACGAGGCAGGGTCGGAGAAGAAAGGCGTGTCTCCACCTCGTCATAGAGGGGAGGAGTGAGCCAGCCCCACTCGACCAACCATGAGCCAGGGGTTTGGCTAGAGAGGGCGGAGGAAGAGCGATCGGGGAGGTTCGAAAAGGTTGAGGGGCGGGGCCTATATAACCCAAGGCAGGGCGTGTCCAAAAGAGACGAGCTTTGAAGAAGAAAGAGATGAGTACGGAGCATTGAGATGAGAAGAGGCTGCGCTTTTAAAGAGAGGCACTGAGAGGAGGGAATGAGCAGGCGTGACCGCAGCTAAAATCCGCAGCGTGACGCTCCCAAAAGAGAAGCTGAGACAAGCTTTGGGAGATGAGCTTTTACCGGCAGACGAAAGGGAGCCCAAGCCATTGAGAAGAGAGAGGGTCCAAGAAGCAGAGCTGAGTTGTGTGGTTTTGGTCGTCAGTGGTTGCGTTGTGGTGATCAGTGGTTGCGTTGGTTGCGTTGAGTTGTCGGTGGTGAGGAGTGATTGGACCAAGAGAACATAGAGAACATCCAAGGAGAGGACATCCCAGAAAGCACAAAGCCTGTTGTAATCCTGGAAAAGCACGTGACGTCCACAGCAGCAGCAGCAGCGGCGGCCACAGCAGCAACAACACTCAACAGCCGCTTGGGGCCTGGACGGCGGTTTTGAGCAGGGCCGCGAAGGAACGGCGGCTGCTAAACGCGCCGATCGTGCTGCACAATACAACTCCAAGCCATCCTCTCCTTCCAGCCAATTCCTGTCATCATTCCCCGTGTGAGTCTGTCTTTTGTTTGTTCTGTCCCTGGGTTAATTAAGACTGTAGGTAAGCTAGCGTTGCACTGTGTATCTAATCTCGTCTGTAAATAAACGTGACTGCTTTCTTTTTGCTTGTGTGTATAATAAATCCAATTACTCTTCTGTCCGTCTTCTCGTCTTATTCCTTTTCCTCTTTGCATTCGGTCGTTTTAGAGTTTTCCAGATTGGGCAGCTGCGGTGCGATACGGCCAAAGTTGGGGGTGAATCGGGTGAGTTGGGGAAGAATCGGGGGAACTGTTAGGTCGCGGTCATACCAACCGCTCGGTCAAAAATAACATCTTAACCGCGACAGTAACAATATATATATATATAAAATATCCCTAGACGGTTGTGGAAATGAACCTCGATGGAGAGCATCCATGAACACGCAGGATATCCCAGAATTAATTATTTCAGTAGTTTGTGTACTTAAATTTCCTGCCTGTTGTCTGGCGATGGAGGACAAATGCATTGTGTGGGTTTAGCTTGTTTCCCCCCCACCCCCTTCTTAGTAATTCTCCCACTTTAAATGTATCTTTATATCCGTCTTCCAATCCATCTATCAATCCTCCAATCCATGTACCCATAGTCCATTAAAATTACTCGCCATTTTACTCCCGAACTTCTATCTGCCACGACGCCTTGTAATTGCTTTTTAAACCCTATACCGGTTACAGAGCCTTTATCATTTAAACAATCCGTAAATTCCTCCCTTTCTTTCATCCTTCTTCCACCTTTCACACAGTATGACACATTCCAACAACAGCAAAATTGAGGCACTGAAAAGGCAGATCAATGGTAAAGACCAAGAGACTGCGGGTTTGGAGTGCAATTTCCTCGAGAGCTGTGAGCGGATTTCATCGCACTCTCCTTGGAGGCAGTTGAGAGTTTCAGCCACTCGGGACCCACCACGCCAGGTCAAATAACCTTTGCTCCCGGTAACTCCGATTCACACAAACTCTGCTCTTTCCTGGCCACGCCTGGCCCGTTGAGACCCGAGAACTGTTCAGTTGTTGGAACGCACTGAGAACCCGATTGAGGAAGCTGCCTGCCCCGTTAAAGGAGAAATTGCCCGCTGGGACAAGTTGCGCTGAGTCCCAAGGCCAACTGCGTTATGGCGAGACGAGCATGGGCGGAGGCACGAGAACTTGTACGCTACGAGGTCCTTGGTGCGAACAATAGCTCCATTACTTACTTCCATGATCTTTTCTTTTTCTCTCAGAACTCCTAATTCGTCTACTTGAGACATAAGAATTATTAATTATCAATGATTTCCAGGAACAATCAACAATTGGCCTCTGAACCCGTCAGGGCAGGGCTCTTATTCGCAGCTCACACCTTTCCTCTAAGCCTCCACTGCATATGCCATTCCTCTCCTTTCATATCACATCCACACACACCTCTGCCTTCCCTTCCTTCCCTCCATTTTGGGATTAGCGTGGGCCCGCCTGTGTGAGTCGGAGGCCGCAACCAAGACTATCTCTGCTTCTTCTTCCTCTCCGTTTCCCTGAATGTTTCTGATGGCACTTGT
The DNA here is from genome assembly GCF_964187855.1 of Myxine glutinosa. Lineage (NCBI taxonomy): Eukaryota > Metazoa > Chordata > Myxini > Myxiniformes > Myxinidae > Myxine > Myxine glutinosa. Next base: position 38,907,456 of record NC_136263.1, read on the forward strand.
ATTGTGTTGTAGTATAAGTAAGATTGCAGAAGGGACAAGAGTGCGAAGGGATTAAAATCGCTTATTTTGCATCTTTCATTGTTATATGCGCTGATTGATTACTATGTGCTTTGTAAATGCGTGCATAATCATCATTACCTTGCTTGCTGTTTTGTTGGTAAGCATTTTGTCAATTTGCTTGGTTGACCTCTCCATGGTGCAACATAGTGTGTACGAATATATAGACGGGACGATCTTACCCACCAATTTGCTCCAACCGACGGCCAACGTTCACCCATGTTTCGCTTGGCTGTACGTATGGTATTGAATAGACAAGTCGACGTTGAGGGTGCGATTTCCCCAATTGGGACCACCAAACAACCAGTAAGATAACTAATTACGGAGCGAGAACCCTGCTAGGCTTGGTGGCTTCAATCGTCTGCGGTTGCTTAGCAACCCGTCGGACCGTGGAGTTATCAATGGTGGCCGGCCTCAGGTTCCGAGGAGCTCCCTCGTGGTAACCCCTGAACTCCGGAGCTGTACCAATACAATCTCTGCATATGAAGCAGATTTCAAAGGATTCAATACTGATCAATAATAAATAAAATTTTCATTCAGAAAGAACAAAGATTCATTGAACTCTCCAGTGTTTTGAAACTAGAGGATGTTGCTGTAAACGTACTTGTAAATGTCTGCCAAGAAAATGTCCAGAGACTGTAATTCTCCAAACAAACCTGTAAAGCAAAACGAGACGAATTAGCATGTTTGAGGAAGAATTTGGATCTCTAAGCTTTCCAACTGCTACAAATTAATGGATAATGTTCTGAAATGGTCTATTGATCTGTGCACAGTTTAATGCTGGTATTCCTACAATTTACAATGGAATAAATTGTCTGTTATTTAAGATTTCACAACATTAGAGGCAAGACCCAAACTATAAATATAGAGTAAAGGAAAATGTGTCTCCTTGATGCTAGAAGTTTAATTTAAACCTTGTGGAGCCAGGATTATGAATGTTGAGGTAATTTCTCAAGGCCTTGGGGTATGGAACCATATTTGGAAAGGGGAAAGGGCTTTCTTTTAACTTGAGGTTAGATGATAGAGGGTATAAGCAACACAGAGAATGGGGGAAGATAGCCAGTCACCTTTATCTTGGTATAACATCATTCACTGGTGTATCATTATCGTGTCGCTTTGTTTGTCTCTTTGATAAATCTCTGCCACCCCACACCCAAATTATGAGCATCTATGAAGTTCAGTTGATACACCATTGGCGAGATTGAGACGTGAGGCCTTTCACTGCTGCTGATACCTCTTGTACCGTGAGATACCTCTTGGGAACAACATTCAGAGGAATAAAGAAAATTTTAACGTAGAGAAAAGGGGACAGAGAAAAATAAAAGGAAAATATATGGGGGAGGAGGGGGGGGGGGTGGAGGTTGAGAAAATGGAGAGGATAGATGCAAGAAAATGGAAGGAGAATGTATAGAAGCAGAAGGGACTACAATATCACAATTTTTACCTTCGTCACCAAAGCTTATGTTTTCACCTCTGTCTGTATGTGAACAGGATATGTCAAAGTTGTGGACAATACGGACTAAATTTGGTGGACATGGTGGGTGTGTGACGAGGAAGAATTGATTCAATTTTGGTGAAGATCCGAATAAAAGTTTTGTTTTTTTAAAGTTTTTTTTTTTAGTGATTCTTCATCCTTGAGAGAACTGGTATGCAGATGGGGCCAAAAATGATAGATATTTAGCACGGTATTTCAAAAAGTTGTGGATGAGTTGGTTAGGTGACCAGAACAAGCCGATTCGATTTTAATTCGGGTCTGCATCCAGATCCGGCCTATCATTGGGATACAAACCGTAAACTGTTCAGCCAGGCGGAGGTATGCGCTCTACCGAGTGTAGTTGTAGTTTGTTTATGTAATATGAAGATGACAATTAAAATACTTCACGTTTACTCTTATTTTTTATTTTCCATGGTTTAACAGAATTGCCATTTACATGAAGATCACTGTGGACTATTTCCTCATGAGTTTTAAGGCAAGTATAAGTGTGGATTATGAGAATTAAATTCTTGCTTTGTAGATACGAGTTCAGTATCCGGACCCCTTCCGGATATTGAAGGAATTACAAAAAAGAAAAGGTTGCGTGTTTTTTTCTTTTTCTTTTCTGCAGCCCTTATTGGTTTGTCTTTAACGCTCACTGCAGCAAAATGCGGCAAGAAGTTGGCCCTCATAACGGCTCACAATGACCTCTTTTTGAAATGTATTAGATGACATTTAAGTCCAAATGAGTGCTAGCATACAGCTTAACGTGAACTGTGTACTCCGTAATGCAACACCCTTACGTTGCACGTTGCAGTTTATAGTCGGGTCCGATTACATCAGCAATACAACTCAAGATGACAACTCGAGAGTGAGAATGTTCCCAAATGAGCTTTTATGTTACCCAAAGGGAGAATAGGTGATTCTTTTTATGGTGCAGTGTGGTTCAGGTGGAGGTGCACATTGCTCACCACTCTTTTCTGTCCATACATGCAACTCCTGAGAGAGTTCTGGAATAACGAGGAATGTCCTCCACCCTTGCCTCTTCTTTGACTTGAGAATGTCTCCAAAAATGTGGTCTCCAATGTACAGGATCTCCTTTCCTTTCACTCCCAGTAGGTCACATACCATGTCTGATGATCCTACAAAGAAGAGTTTCTCATAAAAAGTAAAATACCTCATTCTATTTCCAAATAGAATCGGCAAAATTTGGAATTTGTTCAGGGTGCCAGTGATAACTCACTTACTCTTGGCAAAATCCACCATGGGATAGTTAATGTAACACAAACTAATGCTAGCAGACGAGTCCCAAGCTTAACCTCCACCCAAAGGATGGTGCGTTTTTATGATGCAACTAGCGAGGTACCCGTACTACGTGCGGTAGGGAGGCCGGGTACTCAAAAAAAAAAAAAAATTTATTGCACTAATAAATTCCACATTCTTGTGACACCTTCAGTCGAATGTCATGCATGGACAGCCAGGTAATGAATGACTTGGGCAAAAGAGGTACTGCAGCTGACCCTAATGAAAGTGAGGTGCGTAATATTTCTATTATGTCATTGGTGAAACTGCAAATGGTGAATCCGTGAATGTCATGTGTGGAAACCCTTACGTCATTTCTCAAACTCAATCTCTATATTTTTTATTCCAAACCATCATTCCAATCACAAATTAATACTATAGCATTAATAAAACACAATGCAATGTTACAAACACTTGTGAGGTTAAATTCATATAAACATTTTGACGTGATAACCCAAACATCTGGTAGTGAGAAAGGACGGATACGAAACACTTCGAACGGATCGAAAATCACAATTGTATTGAGGAATTTAAACCTCCTATCCACCTTAAGGACATTTGCTGGGACCTCATAACGTTCCACAGAAGGTTTGGCATGGCTCGCCCCAAAACTGAGGGAGTAGTTCGGAGATGGACACATGTTTTATCTTACTATAATTCACCAAATGTCCGTCCGTCTGTCTATCCGTTCGAAGGTACCGCAAAAACTGCTGAACCGATCGCAAATATATTTTGGGTGGGAAATCCTGGGATCTCCAGGAGTAAAATAAACTATTTAGTTTTCCCAATTTCAGCTTTGGTCTCCAGAATTCTCAGGTTTGGACTCCCGCACAACATTTGCGTTTGCATAACGTTCATTGTTCTCATTGTGACGATGTTGTTTTCCCGGGTGCCGCACAAACGGCTGCACCGATCGCTGCACGGCTGCTCCGATCGAACTTGGTGACCTCAGACAAAGACCTTTTATAAGGACACGGGTTGAATCCCTGCTTGAGAGAATTCTAACCCATTTCAACTGAAGGAAACGCGTATCGGGAGTACATACGACATCGGGAGGACTAACTGCACACGTTTAAACGTTTAACTGCACGCGTCTTCAGTATCAAGCTTAAATCTGTCATGACGGATCTGAAGAGCGGAATGCTTGGAGAAGTGGTGGGCTACTTCGGCATGAAGGAGGATCAGAAAGGTGGACTCCCACACTGCCACATTCTGCTGATACTTGCTCCCGCATGACGTTATTTTCCCGGGTGCCGCACAAACGGCTGCACCGATCGAGATTTAACGGATGTTCATATGAATCGTTTAAAAGAAAAAAAACCCTTCAATTTCTGATATTTTACCTTTTCATTTGGGCCTCCCAATTGAAGCCCCGCCCATAGGGTGGGTACTGTTTCTAGTAATATCAATGTCGTGCCACAAAGCACAAATCTGAGTGTCTTTTTAAAGAAATTCTCCCTAAAAAAGGCTGAGATCCACTAAATGTGAAGGGCTACTGAGAAAAAGAAGAGGAAAAATTGGCAAAACCTTTACCTTGTCCTGAAACAAGGAAACCTCTTCACAGGAACCCCCTACGCAGGTGGAAAATAAATTTTCCTATCCCGATTGTCTGTTTTTTAGGAGACAGCACCACCGTCGTGTATGGCCGCTGGTTTCCAAAGGGAGTTCATCGGCCCTTTGTCAGGTGTTGTTTTTAGTCCTGGCAGGGTGTTACAGTCACCCTCCCCACACTAGCAAAGCCAGTGAGAGGTGTTGGTGTAGTCACGACAATACGACCACACAACACAGCAGGTAGCACTTGGTTATATGATGTAACCAGTGGCAGTCCTAAAAGACTGACCTGACATGTGCTACATCCTTGAGATCTCGAATCGGCTTTTAAAAATCAACAATCAACTCACCACCAGAATACATGATGCCATGCTGCAGTGGACCCGTGTATGTTCCGATCTTGAGGTGTCCCGTATCCTTTAAAAATACACCAAACACATACTGCGATTATGTCACAGCTGGTCTATAAGCTCATATATATGTATATATATATATATATATATATATATGTATATTAGCCCCCACCTCGAGTGGCCTTGTAGGCTATGTGGTGGGCTAAATCCGATAAATAAATATATATATATATTTATTTACTACTACTGCAACTATTGAAAAGATCAAATGAGATGGACATCTTCAAAGCCTCATAACTTCAGCTCCATATGAAACTATTTTTAAATTTTATACTTTTTTACAAAGTTGTCTGTGATTTTGGTACATTTAAACCTGAAAATCATTTTGCAAGAACTTGCGTTTATCAATAAAACTGAAAAGTAATTGCACATCAATAAAGTACAAAAATAAAACTGGAATCACAATGTAAACAAGAGCGAGAATTGCTTTGCAATGCATGTCCCCTACCCACGTGATATTTTATAAGTCCAATAAGGGCATAACTGTGAAAAAATGACGAAACGCCCTGTAACTCGAACTTGTTCTGTTACTTATCGTAATGAAGCCATGTAACAATTTTCAGCTTAATATGTTAAAGGGAATGGGGAAAAAGTCTGAAAAACCACAGATGGATGGATGGACAGACAGAGCAAACCTATAGTCCCCTCTGGTGAAACCGGTAGGGGATTAATAATAATCATTTTCAAACGCCGACAGCCAAATATTTATTATAGTCAGAATTATTAATGATTACATTAAACTGATTATTAAAAATATGATTTTACAAAAGAAAGAAATCTACAAAGAATGGTTAATGACATTAAATTTACATTAAATTCTGATATAATCCAGGAGAAACCCTATTGTCACAAGCCTTGGAGTTTTGTCATTCCAATCTGGTCTGATGGACAATAATTCCTTGCAAATTAAACTCAGGAAGTCGCCATTATTATTACTCTCGCCCCAAAGCCCATTGTAACATTTATTGTATCACCTGTTGTGTGTGTGTGTGTGTGTGTGTATGTGTGTGTGTGTGTGTGTGTGTGTGTGTGTGTGTGTGTGTGTGTGTGTGTGTGTGTGTGTGTGTGTGCGCGCGTGTGTGTGCCTCTATATATCTTTTCACTTTAATTTTATTTTCTCTGCAATATCTTGACTGATCGATGCAAAACTTTACAAACAGGAGGGGCTACGACCCAATGAGAGTAAGAAATTCAATTTATGATGTCATTTGTCACGTGGTCTGGTGGCCATATTGAATCGAAAAAAAAATATGTAAAAAGTCTTCTCCAAAACCGCTTGACAGATTGATGTGAAACTTTATACATATTATGGACTAGTCATGGGGAATATAGTTTGTAATTTTTTTCATATTCATCTTCATTGATGCAATCTAGTCTTAATGTGCGCAAAAGTGGTCATTATATATTGAAATAATAAATCAATAAAACTACGCATATTGGAAATGTATGTGACATAATAGTGTGTTGAATGATCTTGAGTAATAACATGCTAACAAGTAAAATTGAGACGATGTGTGTCATCAGTCAGCCAATCTGACTGACACACAGACACAACGCAACTGTCGCCCCTTTGGGGATGGGTTAAGCTCTACTAATCGAAGCTTCACTTGCCACAGTCAAATGACTCCTTACCATGTCCACCTGCCGTAGTAACGTGCCCTCGGCAAAGAACAGGGGCTTGTGTGCGTCCACGACGACAAGGTCAAAGTACGAGTGCCAAGAACGATGCGGGGCATTGGGCTGCATGAGAGTGGAAGGAATCGTAAGTATTTTAGAAGCAAGAGGTCAAGTATGGGTCATTGCTACATTGAAACATTCCATCCCTCTGTGCGCATGGGCCTTCAAAAGCTTGCTTGCCAAAATTTGAAGCCAAAAAGATACCAAACAAAACCTCCAACTAAACAAAATGTTCTTTTTAAAAAAGATAACAAAAGTATTATTGGAAACCATCGTCAAGTAAACGTAACAAGTTGATAAAGTAATGTTGTTCTCGGTCATAAAGAGTTGGTTTTGTCCAGCTAGATATTGGTTGCTTGGGGTGGTTGGGAAAAACCTCACGCTCAATTTAATTCGAAGGAAAAGTTACATTTCCTGCAAATTATTTTGGATGTTTAACGTCCAATTGCATCTCACCTTTGGGCCATGTGGAAAGTCAAACAGGTACGTCATGATTTTCTGAAATACAAGGATATGCAAGAAAAGGAAGACATCGGAAAGGGTTATTCAGCTGTCACATCAACTTGCCATTTACTGAACTTACAAATCCCATTTACAGTCTCCATGTGGAGTCAGTACAGACTCAACAAAAACCGACTCTTAAAAATATGTTGGAAGATTTAAAAACATCTATATTACTGCAAGCACCACGATGGTCACTGCACCGGAACGGCGATGGCACAAACGCAGAAAACAGTTCAAGATTTGATTAATGGATTCGGAAGACTTACATCTGTGTACGTGTAGTCACTGTTGGTGACCAGGAAAACCTTGCCCACATCACTCATCCGGCTGAGCAAGAGCGCCAGCTTTGGCTGGAAGAGGCGGCACAACGTTATTCAATGCAAGCCTATCCTGCAAACACCTGCCAACTCCATGACATCACGAGTACAAATGACAACAGAATTTTTTTTTTATTGTATACAACAGTATACAACTGCTATACAATCTTACCTCTTTCACGACATATTTCTCAATGTTTTCCAGGGTTTTGGCCTTTAGTTTGCCTTGCTGTAGGAATGGTGGGCAGAGTGGAAAAACAGGGGAAATTGGAATAATCCAGTTAACAAATTAAAATCTTCACTTCTTTCCATGGTCTCAAAATGCATAATTATGTAAACTACTAGTGGGGTACGATTACTCATTAAGGTTTTTGTAGTTATTGTGTTACACATTGTAGGTTTTTTTTTTTGGTTTTTTTTGAAGATGCATTTATGGTTTTTACGTAAATTTTCATTGAGATTTTTATTTCACAGTTTACATTTGTAGAAATTACAATTTTCAAATGTTAAATATTGATTGAGGTTCTTTTTATGGATGCATTTATGGGGTTTTTTTTAACGTAAATTTTCATTTACGGATGCTTTTTCTTTTCATTTACAGACATTATTGTGATGTTTATTTCATAGTTTACAGTTATAGAAATTACAATTTTGAAATGATTGATATCGATTGAGGTTGGTGAGGTTGTTTTTTTTACGGATTCGTTTATGGTTCTTATGTAAATTTTCATTGCGATTTTTATTTTACAGTTGTAGAAATTACAATTTTCAAATGTTTAATATCAATTGAGGTTCTTTTTATTGATGCATTTATGGGTTTTTTTGGGGTATACTTTCATTTACGGACGCTTTTTAAAAAAAAATTTAATGTACATTATTGTTAAGTTTATTTCAGTTTAGTTATATAAATTACAATTTTCAAATGCTAGAAATGTATTGACGTTTGTTCTTTTTTACGGACGCGATTACGGTTTTTACGTAAATTTTCATTGCCATTTTTATTTTACAGTTGCAGAAATTACAATTTTCAAATGTTTAATATCAAATGAAGTTCTTTTTATTGATGCATTTATGGTTTTTTTTTAGGTATACTTTCATTTACGGATGTTTTTTTTTTCTTTTTCTTTTTCTTCATTTATGGACATTATTGTCAAGTTTATTTCAGTTTAGTTATATAAATTACAATTTTCAAATGCTCGAAATTTATTGATGTTTTTTTTTTACGGACGCGATTACGGTTTTTACGTAAATTTTCATTGAGATTTTTATTTCACAGTTTACAGTTGTAGAAATTACAATTTTCAAATGTTAAATATTGATTGAGGTTCTTTTTATGGACGCATTTATGGGTTTTTTTTAAACGTAAATTTTCATTTATGCTTTTTCATTTCATTTACAGACATTATTGTGATGTTCATTTCATAGTTTACAGTTATAGAAATTACAATTTTTAAATGCTACATATTGATTGAGGTTTTTGGGTTTTTATGCAAGTTTTTATTTACAGACGCTTTCCAACGGTTCTGTGATTTTTCCCGGAGTACCGGCTTCGATGTCCGTTGGCACACCAAATTTCAGTTTTCTACGACACCGGAAAGTTACCGAACATTAATATCAGTCAGTTAGTCGATTAGTCAGTGGTTAAAAAACTTTATATATTAGATAACCAAAAGTATTGGGACAGCTCGAAGAAACTTAAAATAACCACTCCCATATTTTTTAACCACAATGAAAAGCAGCTTGTGCTTTTAAAGATATCTTATTGTGACATTTTAGGCAATGCTGCACGATGCAATATTACGATGATGGTCCTTGTGTCTAGTATGACAACAAGCCTTGCCATACTAATGTGTCTATTAGGAATCAGTTCAAGGACCTCGGTTTTTAATACCGGTACCTAAAGTGATCAGCCCAGAGGCCCAACCTAACCCAATCAGACTGCTTTGTGAAGTCGTGGAAAGCTGCATGAGGGGAAAAGTTTAAAGACTCCAATGCAGCACTGAAGTTGCATTTGTCCTAAGGGACGAGTGGCACAATATTACACCCAATATCATCGGATACAAAGCAAATTAACTCGTGAACGCACTTTGATGAAGGTTGTCAAAGAGCAGAAAAGTGGTAGATTTATAACTGAAAATGAAAACTTTGAAATAGGTCAGTACCCTGGTCAGGTTTGGAATTCCTGCCCCTACTGTCAGCAACTTCGGCAGAATCGATAACCGACCTGTCTCAAACTAAAGTCTCAATTACAGAAATGTCTTCACAACCTGTCGTGGGGGTCCTGATACCTCGTCCACCAACAACAGCCCCTCACACCCAACCACCAGGGGTTGTGAGAACAACAACAACGAAAGGAAGCCAAATGTCTTAGCAAGTGGCCTGTTTTGTACATGTTCACTAACGAATATTTTAGAGGTCTCATGTATCATCTATTCATTTTGAATGCAGCATGAACATTGTCTGACACAGGAAGAATCTTTATAGAATATTGTTGCGGTTCTGAGAAAGTGTACATATTTGATTAATAAAGGTTAAAGGTTCTGCCCCCATAGTTAGTCCATGAGCAACACGTAGGTCACCTTAGAACGTTAGTTATTTCTTAGTATATGTGAGATAAGGCCATTTCCAATAGTTGTCATCTGCGTTGTATAAAACAAATAAGAGTAGGTCCCGTTCCATTGTGCCTCCACCCTCCACATTCCACCTTGTTGGGCAGAATCCATCCCGCACCCCATTTGACAACTCGCAGTTTGTTACACTTTGGCTGCCAGCAGCGTTTGCTGCTCTTGGCTTGCTGGTTTGCTGGAACTAGCCCAGTGACACGAGGTGGGCCCAAAAAGGGGGTGGAGCGGCAGCGAGGCTGAGGTCGGGGTCGGCAGGGGGACGGTAAGGGCCACCAGCCAATCAGGGCTGCGGCGACCGCCTGACAGGGTGTGGCTAGAGGTTTGAGAGGGTTCGCTGGGCAGCGCTATATAACCCAGTGCACAAAGCCCTCTGAAGGACTAGGACTTACGTGACAGGGCTTGGACTTGGTTGGAGCGCATTGCATTGTTGGTTACAAGGACTTTGATGGGAGAGCGCATGTGTAAAGAACTTGCCAGAGAACCAAGGACTTTTGTGGAAGGCACCATTATTCAAGGACTCGCTGGGGAAAGCGCCATTGTGAAGGACTATTGTGAGAGACGCGCTATCCTGATCGATTGCAAGGGCTCGTTGGGAATTTGGCTGTGGGCTTGCGGGGAGCGCATATCAAGCGCCGGTCCTTCTATTACATACCCGGCCGTGAGCCACAACGTAACTGTTAGCCCAGCCTACCTTTCCCCGATATAATTGTCCGCTTCGCGCCAACGCCACGCGGAGAGCTTGCCTGCCGTCTACCATCGTCTTCACGGTACGAGTCGGGGACCGGAGCGAGCTGTGAACGAGATCCTTGGGACCATCGCCTGACCATCTACAAACCCCGTGTGAGTGAGTCTGAGTCTGAGTGTGAACGGGCCCGTGTCCAGGGATAAGTTAAGACTGTTATAAGGCTGCCCTGTGTATCTGCTTCTTCTTCTTCACTGTATATTGCTTCTTCTTCTTCTTCTTCATTGTACAAAGTGTGTAATAAATTACTTGTTCTTCCTGTTTCCTCTTAATTCGACCATCTTAGTGATTTCTCCATTGGGTAAGTGTGGCACGATCAAAACCGCTCCAATCGGGTTAGTTCCCGTTAACGGCCCGAATCGCGGCTCGCTATCGCTCGGCGTGTCCACTGAAATCGTGGTTTGGGTGGGGTTATTTCCTTGCTTCACGGCCGGTGTTAGTACTTAGATAATAAGAATTCGGCTTACAACCCTATTTAACGCCGACGGGAAGGAACGTGATAGCCCCGGATCGCGTCGGCTAGATAAAAGACAAGGAGATTAATCCCCCCCTTGGTAAGGGGAAGGCCGACGTTTGGAGATCCGCAACAATATATTTTAATGAAGACAGCAGTGGTTGAGGTTTCAGAATCTGTAAAGGGCCTTTGCCATTCCCTTGTCCAATTGCTATTTTTACTTTAAGACTCATCTTTGTAGATGAAGGGACAAAAGACAATGAAACCAAATTTAGACAATAGGTTAAAAGCTTGAAGACTTGCCAAAGGGCAAAAAACCAACAGGAGCTTGTTGAGAGTAGCAAGCTGCTGTGCCCGCACAGGATGGTAAACAGGAAAGGGAATAGGAATGGGGTTGGGAAAATGCAAATGGCGTCTTCTGTCATCGAGCCGGCAAT
>NC_136263.1:38924007-38938676 GCF_964187855.1 Myxine glutinosa
TATGGAAAATGTTTTTCAAGTTTGTTTTGTCCTCATAAATAGACCATAGTGAACACACACGTGTTAAAAGATTGGCCTTTAAAACCTACCCTTATGAAGGGGGACAGACGCTGTACACAAACACACAAACTGATATGTTTTATATGGTAGATATGCAGTTTCTTCTTCTTCTTCTTCTTCTTCTAGAGAAGAAGAAGTTTTTGTTTTTTTCAAACAAAGACAATAATCTCTGTTCTACAAATAATTTTTGTTTTTCTCCAAATAAAACAGCACTTGCAAATCATGTGACATTTCACAGCCAATCAGACCAATAAAGGCAAGCCATGGCTGCCACCGCAGCTAGTGATTGGTATATTCACTGCAGTTGCATTTGCCACTTAAAGATGCATCTTTTTCACACGAGTACAATAAAATGAAAAATTCAATATCAATCTGACAGTGATTCTCAGATTTCATCATTCGGGTTTAGTTTCTATTTTGAAAGTCCCATATTTCACATATCCAGGCCATATATCCGAGACGTACCCTTTCATGAAGTGGAATCCGTGAACACAAACAAGAAGATTCCCGTATGCATCCACTTTGAGGAGGTTCCCGAGGTGAGTGTCAAACAAGAGGCCCCTAAAATATAATGTAATAAAACAACAAACAAAAAGATCAATGGGGGACTGAATACAGAACAAAATTGCATCTCATTGTGCCATACAAAAGGGGTAAACAAATTACATATGGGTGTGTGCGCGTGTATGCGCATAAAACAAGTGCAGACAGAGCCTGGCCTGTGTGCCCACTTTGCACCTCCGGACAGCCCCCAAATATGGAAGACTACCAATACCTCTACCTCATCCATCCTGTCTTATTCTTTCGTCCGTCTTGTGTCCCCAAATGAGTCTGCATGTGACTAGTTTAAGGATTCGGCGTGGAAACGTTCTGTCCAGTCAAGCATAGTCGACAGATTTCCACATTGTCTTTATTCAATGATTCCCTTGCCGTGTCCCCCTCCTCATAATTTATTAAACCTGTTATTTTCAAAGTGTATTCACTCTGGATTTTCATCAGCAGAATCGTATTCCAGTGTAACTAAATTCCCCTCAAAACCGCAATCATGCGCTGAAACCTCCATGCAGCCACATGAATTAATCATAACCGCAGCACACCACAGAGTGGTCTGTGTAGTGGTATGTATAGAGCGCCTCAACTCAGCGTGCTAGGAGTTAATCTCCGGCTGTCTCGTGTCGTCAGTTCGGGAGAAAGAGTCCGTTACAATACATATGTACACATATACATATATACTTCAAGACACAAACACGTCCCTCGCCCATAATTGGACGGAATAGCCAATCAGCTCTCACTTCATTATTTACTCCAGGTGGCTAGGATTATAAATAAATTAACCACCAGGCACTTCTAGCCAAGGAAGGCTGCATGGAGCACTCAGGAAAAGCTAAACAAGCCCTTTACTGTTTCAAACCCAACTCAGGTTCCCTAAGGTTGACATTCATAAGTAGCACATACTGTACCTGATAACTCCAATGCTGCACACCCTCTCAACCGCCGGACTTGTTTCATCACTTATTGGTGAGTCATCAGTGACAGCATAGATCGAAACGCACACCACCGAAGCTCCCAAGCATGTACGACGTACGATGTCATTACCAGTAAAATACAGACTTGGCATTTAATATGGAATATTTTTTTTTTCTTGACTTGGGTTTACTTTCTTAACTCAGTATATCAATCTGGTGAGTTTCTTTTACACTTTGGTGATTTATTTGTTAAAAGAACCATGTCACTGATTTTTTGTCGCAGCAAGAAGTCAACAACAGGATTATATCACAGGTGGCGTGGCAAAATGTACGGACAGGTGCATTTGATGATTGGCTTCACAGTCGGGTATACAAGGGTTGTTGCGTTCTGTATTAGTGGAAAACAACTGCTGCACATCTAAAGTTATTGCCGCTTCCTCTGGAGATGGTCCGTCAACTCGACAATGCTGTTTGTCATGGAGTGGTGGCTTTACGAAATTACGGCATGAAACAGCGTGCTATTGCTCGGCAGTATGGCATCACTCAAGGTCAGGTGTCAAAGATCCTGAAACGAAATGCTCAGAGGGGTGTCCCTACTCCAATACAGAGGCCAGGACGTCCCCGCAGAACCACAAGGAGGGATGATCGCCAGCTGCACCGGTTAGTCTGCAATGGCCGTACCAAGTCAGCTAATCGGCTTAGGGCTGAGTGGCAGCAACTGACAAATGTGCCTGTATCCAGAAGGCTAGTCAACCAATGACTGGTTCAAGCAGGCTATCGTGCCAGGCATCCCCTGAGAAAGCCACGCCTGACCAGACAACACCGCCAGCGCCGATTGCAGTGGGCCAGAGGGCACCGTCAATGGCAGCCAGGACACTGGAATCATGTGATCTTCAGTGACGAGACTAGATTTCTGGTCTATCGTCAAGATGGCCATGTCCGAGTGCGCAGACAAGTGCATGAAGCCTACAACAAAGATTGTATAGTGACAAGAGTCCAAGCTGGAGGTGGTGGGGTGACCGTTTGGGCTGCTTTTCATGCAGGGGGCAAAACTGACCTGGTTGTTCTGAATGGAAACCTGAACCAGTTCAAGTACAGGGCCATTCTGGAAGAAACATTGCTTCCATTTGCTCGTGCAGCCTTTCGAGGAAACTTTGTCTTCCAAGATGACAATGCACGGCTTCATCGTGCTCGCATGATCCAACACTTTCTTGCTGACCATGGTGTAGAGCATATGGAGTGGCCTGCCATGTCCCCGGATATGAATCCGATAGAGAACTTGTGGGCAGAATTAACGCGTCAAATCGACCACTTGGGCCAGCAGCCGACCTCTGTGCATGAATTGCAGGAGGCTATTGTCACTGCATGGCAAGCGATTCTTGTCCAAACCTTGGCAAATCTCGTGAACAGCATGCCTCAACGTGTACGTGCTCTCCTGAATGCTCGTGGGGGTTACACGAAGTACCGAACTGTAATTTAATGTCCGTAATCCCAATCGTAATTTAACTTTTATTTTTGTTAAAAAAAACATTTTGGCTAATGTGCAAAATAAAGAGATACTTCTGGAAAACGTACAGAAGTTTGAATTGAGTTCGATATCAGTTTACATCACTTTCAAGGATCAATTTATTTGTTTCGAAATGTCAAATGTGGTTTTTGTTTCTTTTAAAGGTCACATTAACAAAATCTAGAATAATTTCAACATAATTCCAATGAACTTTTGGTTCGAAGACATCTTAAAAAGTAAGTTCATTCCCACAAAAAAAAATATTCCATATTAAATGCCAAGTCTGTATAAATACTTCAAGTCCCAATCACTTAGATCACCCATAATCGGTGGGAATAGCCAATCAGCAGTAATTAATAACGTGAGAGCTGATTGGCTATTCCCTCCAATTACGGGTGATATATATATATATATATATATATATATATATATATATATATATATATATATATAAATATATATATATATATATATATATATATATATTGTTGCGGATTTGAGAATCCTGTAATTGTTGTAAATATCACCCTCTGTAGTCTGTAAATAGTGTAATGATCCTTGTAAATACCTCCGTTAAGTGTAAAGGTCAAAGGTCGTCCCCTTAGTTAATCCATCGCATGCACGTAGAAAATCATTTACCCTTCTAAATAGTTATTTCCTTATTATGTGTATTAGTTTCAGGCTGTGTTTGCCATTAATTGACTGCATTGCACCAAATGACATAAGATAGGCCCCCTTCAAGGATTGCATTTCCCAGCCAAACTCTCCCTCTCTGTGCAAAACCGCTGGACAAGCGTGGGGTGCGCGCCCTCTCAACTGGCCCTGGTTTGGAAGCAGCTTTCGCCGTCATAGTGAATATGTGCTCCGTGCTCTGTTTGGACAAGAAGGGCGGGGTCGCCGAGAAGAGATAAGCCCGTGGCTCGCCACCGGGGGCGGGGCTGTTCAGCTCCATGCCCAAGTAAGGCTACAAGCCCGTGGCTCGCCACGGGGGGCGGGGCTGTTCACCTCCATGCCCAAGTAAGGCTACAAGCCCGTGGCTCGCCACGGGGGGCGGGGCTGTTCACCTCCATGCCCAACTAAGGCTACAAGTCCGTGGCTCGCCACGGGGGGGAGGGGCTGTTCAGCTCCATACCAAAATAAGAAAACAAGACCGTGGCATTGCCATATAAGGCCACCAAAACAGAGCACGGGGGCGGTACCCAAACGGCCGAGGGCGTGTCACAACCCCGCTTGATATATGCGTGTGACAATCATGCAAGAGAGGACATGCGAGAGGACATGCTACTTGGCTGGTACGAGAACTGGTACGAGAGCGGGGCGCGTGCTGCTGAGCTGGGTTCGAGGCTGGAGCTGGGTTCGAAGTACTGGAGAGGAGAATCCCAGTGTTACCGACAGAGAGAGAGAGAGAGTCGTGGGTCGGAATGGAACCTCGCCAGATGAACGAACCTCCTGCCATTCCTGTCATCATCCCCGTGTAAGTCTGACTGTCGTCTGTTCGTCCGTGTTGTCCTGGGGTTTAAGTAAGCTTGTATAAGTTAATATTTGCACTGTGTCTACCTCTCCTTCTGTCTTTATTTTCGTATTCTTCCTTCTTCCTTGGTTTCTTTGGTCTTGTACATAATAGTTAGTAATAAATCCCTGTTCTTCCTACCTTGCCTTCTTTCCTTTACATCCGTTTCGTTTTAGTGATTTCCCCATTGAATACCAGTGGCACGATTTGGCCAACGCATAAGGATCGGGTGTAGTATTGCTAATGGTTCGAGCCGCGGCTGCTAATCCGCTCGGCAAATAACATCTTGTCCGCGATCTCGAACGAGGTTGCTCACCTGCCTCTCTGGAGGGAGCTGGGCAGCTTCAGGACTCACGTCGGTCAGTCGCAGACAAGGGGACTAATCCCCCCTTGGTAAGGGGAAAAGGGGCCGACGGTGTGATCCGCAACAATTGGTGTCAGGAGCGAGATTCGGACCTGAAATGTGCTTAGCGCACTCAAAGTACGAGTGGTAAATTTTTTATTTAACACCACTAAATTTTAAAATCGTGCCATGGATAGTCAAGGCGACCGGATGCTGGTGGGTGAGTTAGAAAGGGGGGTAGAGTCGACCCAGGACCCCAGGGAAATGTATATGGGGGAGAGAGAAGAGGAGAGCAATGAGGATGTGGTTGCGGGGGTATCAGGTGCACAAGATGGCGCCCTCGCGCACGAGGTTTCAGGTGCACAAAATGGCGCCTCGCACGTGACCGCGGTAGCCGCGCCCGCGGCGCAGGTGGGAGGGATAGACATGCAAGCCCTCATGGCGCAGCTGCGGGCAGTCATCCAAATGGAAAGGGGAAACCAACTTGTGGGATTGAGGGCTGATAGTGAGAGATTGGGAGGCCAAATGGGAGCAATGAGGGACGAAGCAAGGGGTACCAGTGAGCAATTGAGAGATGGGTTATGTAATATGGGAAATCGAATCGGGGGGCTAGGAGCCAAATTTGAGGGTTTAGACAATAAATGTGAGGGATTAAACAGCAAAGTGGGAGGAGGAGGAAACAAGTTGGGAAGCAAATTTGAGGGATTCGGAAGCAGATTAGGGGACAAACTGGGGGGCATAATTGGCCAAGCCAAATAAATAAACGAGGGGTTGGCGAGGGGGCAGGCCGCATATGAAGTAAGGGAAGCGGAGAGGGACAGAGACCGCAGGTTGGGCGAGCAGGTCCCACGGGTGCACGACGAGGTAAAGCGGGTCGAGAAGCGCTGGTTGAGCGAAGTGGAGAAAAGCGCAGGTAAAATGACGGGTATAGAGATCACGACCCGGGGTATGGAAAAGCCGGCGACCGCTGAGGTAGAGGGAATTTTTAATACAGCCAGCGGTCGTCGAGGTGAGTAAAGAAAAAGTAGTGGGAATTGAAATTGGAGAGACCGGGGGCTTAGAAAAGCACTCGCGGCAGGGAGGAATGGATAATGTACAAAGTCTGAATTCACATCCTGATGCCGTACTTGTTAATCTTTATAAAGATTTGCAGGTGCGCGTGGAGAAAAGGATCCCAAAGGTGAGTCGTGCTGTGTATGGCGCTAAGAGGTTTTTCGGCAAAGTGTTTGGTGCGAAGAGAATTGTCGCGCAATTGGGGTCGATATGGTACCCGGGCGTTTGTGGAAGGTCCGTGAGGCGTGGTGTGAGAGAGAATGGCACTCGTGTGAGGAAAAAGTGTGCGTCGGCATGTGAGTGTGTTATAAAGTGTGGGAGTAAAACCGAGTGCAAGCAGGAATGCACGTCAGAGTGTACGGAGTGTGACACAGAGAGTGAGAGCGATACGGAGTGTACGTGCGAGGGTGAGAGTGACCCGGAGAGTGAGTTGGTGGAGGAGCGGGTGTGAGAATGCACGCTTGGAATGGTTGAGAGTGTGCGAGAACGCACACCTGAGTTGGTTGTGGCGCGGGTGTGGGAGAGCCCATTGAAGCGCGTGAGTGGGTGGATGCAAGAGTGCACCCCCATGAGTGGTACAGAGTACGTACCGAGGGAGAGTGCGCAAGACAGAGTGTGAGGTGTGTTAAGGAAGTTTGCGAACGGTGAGTGTGCGCGAGAGGTGTGGTGTGTAACAGGGATTGCGGTGGTGGAATGGACGGAGTGTGTGGGATGCACTGGAGGCGCCGAGACGCCGGGTTTTGCGAGTGTGAAAAGGGTCGCGTATGCGAGTAAGGCATCGACGTTAAATGGGGCAGCGTTTAGGGCAACGGTTAGCCGACGCGGGCACTCGGGGCGCCGTGCGCTTTGTTGGATGCGAGGCCCGGCGCGGGTCGGTGCTACGTCGCTTCTCTTCGAAGCGTCGTTGCCGATTCGGGCCTGGCCTCGCCCCGCACGGTCGAGTCCGGGCTTTGCCGGGCAAAGCGACCGGTCCGGTTCGAGGGCAGGTAAGAGGGATCGGAACGGCGCCCTGTGGCGGGGACGGGGTTCCGACCGGGCGAGATTGAGCCATCGGGCCGGAGGCCGCAAGGATCCGCACCGAGATGGTGCGTGGAATCTCGGCCCGACCAAACCGCCTCCCCTGAACCGAATGCCGGAAGGATTCAACTTGCAGGCGACCAAACCACCCGAATTCATTGCTCGGCTTTGCGAAGCCGAGTTTTAATGATGTAACGACGCACCGAGGCTCAGTTATAACGGACTGTGATGATGATAGTGTTTTGGATTCGAAATTTTGGAATAGTGAATAGGATTGGCAGAAGTGATTGGCAAAATTTGATGATTGGCAAATGATTGGTAGGATGATTGGCAGTGATTGGCAAATTTTGATTGGTTGGAATTTGATGGCAAAAATTGATAGTGGAAGATTCCCGATGTGGTGGGATGGCAACTCTGCCATCCCTCACATATGGGGGCACATGAGCTATAGTTTTATGGGGTTTATGGCAGTGTAAGCTCGCCGAGGGAGGGTTAGGATAAAATGATAGGGATCTAGAGAAGATTGACCATTGGTAACGGGGAGCACCAAGTTAGAAGGAAACCAGGTAGGTCAGATGATGCCGTGTGTTTGAGAATCGAAAGTGTATGGAGCAGTGTATGAGTGAGTGAGGTGATTGTGAGTTGTATTGAGCGTGGAAGTGTATGGAGCAGTGCATGAGGAACAATTGTGGTTGTGCATTGTATTGAATGATTGAAGAAGCCTGGGAGGAAGGAGGGTGCAGGAGGCACCAGGTGTGATTGCACAGGTGTGCAAGTGAACAGGTGTATGGAGCAGTGTATGACTGAGTAATGGGGATTGAGTGTTGTGTTGAGCAAATGGTCCTGGGAGGAAGGAGGGTGCAGGAAACACCAGGTGTGATGGCACAGGTGTGCAAATACAGGTGTATGGAGAATGGTTGTGTGGAATACATGGAGTATGGAATATATGGAGTATGGAATGGATGGTGTGGAGTGAGTATGGTGGAAACTGTGGAGTGGAGTGGATGGTGCGAAGGTGTGTATGGGGAGGATGGACCCCATCACGAATTTCCCGGGGAGGGTAGTTTAAGAGTTAGGTAGAGGGAGTAGGTAAATTGTGGTTGGATATTGGCATCTGTGGTGCGTGGTGGAAGAATGGTGTTTGGATGGGTGCATTAGTGTCGTGGAAATGGCTGGGCATGTGGCCTGTTAGTGTGTGTAGTTAAATGGGCACTCCACCACTGTGAGGATGTCGGCCAGGTGAGGCCGCAGGTGGGCTCTGGGAGCCGTTAGAGTTGTGGATGGGGCCCGAGGATCCGGAGGACGGACCCGGGTAGCCCAGTGCCAGAGAGGGCACCGAGTGTGGTAAGCGCCAAGGAGGGCCTTCCCCAGGTAGATAGGTTAGGGTAAGGAGCAGGTAAGCTCAGAGGCAACTGCAGTGGTGGAGGTGTGCAGGTGGGTAGACCTGCTGGGAGAGCCACACGACCCAGTCCTGAAATTGTGCAAAGGCACAAGGAGTTGAACTAGGGGGAGTGAGACCCCAAGTTGATGAAGCACCACAGTTTGGTCAATGGGAATTTGGTTCTTAAAACCGCATAGAGTAAGATTGCTAATGGATTGGCAGGGAAAGAACCCGGGTAGTGTAAAGTGTGTTAATGTCATTTAGAAGGTAGATAGGATGGAAATCTCCTCGCACCATCTACATCCACTCACCTGAGGTGACGACAGGGCTCCACACCATGCCATGTGTTTTTGTTATTTTTGTGCAAATGTTTGGATTGTGAGACGCATCATGACGTGGGTGTGACATTGTGCTGATGTTCCATCTCTCCCTCCTTATGAGGATTGATGATGAATTGGTGATGGCAAATTTTGGATTAGTGGGATTGTGACGAATTTGGTATAGGGGAAATATGGGGAAGACGTGACATTCTTACCCTACCCATCTTACCCTACCCCTCCCCCCCCCCCCTGTTCTGGACCCGATGCTCCCCCTTCATCTTCATTAACGGTATGGACCTCAAACATCCAGGGCCTTCGCTCAAACTTGACTGATCTCTCCATACAGGTTGCTTCTGACAAACCAGATGTGATCTGCTTAACAGAAACTTTCCTCCTTCATGATGTCTCTGATGCCTTGGTATCTCTCCCAGGTTACTCCCTCCTCCGGTATGATAGACCTGAGCCTCGTCCTGGAGGTGGGGTTGCTATCTTTATAAAAAAACTCTCTTCCTCACTCGCCGTCCACTGCCCTCTCTCCACCTCACCCCCAGGAATACCTTTGGCTACGGCTTCCCCTTCGCTCCCACCTTTTGTTCATATGTGTGTTGTACCGTCCACCAAACAGCGATGACTCCATCTACATCTCGCTGTCTGATAATATGGACCAACTTCTATCTACCCATCCCAACTCTCTCTTCCTCATATGTGGTGATTTCAATTGTCACCATGCCAGTTGGCTGGGTGTGGGTACCTCTCTCACCAGCCATGGCTCTTCAGCAAAGGACTTCTGCGACTCACTGGGACAGACACAATCTGTCAATTTCCCGACCCGGATCTCAGTCAACGGAGCATCTTCTCTTCTGGATTTGGTTATGACAAACTTCCCTGAAAATGTCCGCTGCTCTTCTTCTGCTCCAATCGGCTCATCTGATCATGTGCTTGTCAAAGTGGACATCTCTCTGACCATTCTCAGAGAGCCTCCTCAGTGTCGACGAGTCTGGCATTTCACTCAGGCCAACTGGCACGGTCTTCAAGCAGCCATCAATCACCTGGACTGGTCTCCCATCTCTACCGCCTCTGACATCAACTCATCCTGGGAATTCTTTCAAAGTAAATTGCTCTCTCTCATGCACAGATTTATCCCATCTCGTCTTCAGTTGTCATACCCTTCCTCCCATCCATGGTACACGGATTCTTGTGGTGAGGCTGTTGCCCTGAAACAACTTGCTTTCGTCTCCTGGAAAGCAAATCCAACAGAAGGAAATCTCATTTCCTTTCACAAAGCCTGAAACAAGTGTGTGTCCACCCTCAGGAGAGCCAGGAAACAATATCTCACCGTTCTCAAGACCGAACTCTCTTATCTGTCTCCCTCTTCCAAATCCTGGTGGCGTCTGGTCAAATCTGTTTCTGGTGTTTGTTCCCCCTCCATCCCCTCCATCACCTCAAACGGCTTAACGGCTGACTCCGCACGTGAAAAAGCTGAATGCCTCAACTCTGTGTTTGCCTCTAAATCTTGTGTCCCAAACCCATCCCTCTCTGTACCCACCGTACCCAGTCGTACCCAGCTGCTCCTGGACTCTGTGTCCTTTCCTCCTGACAAGGTGGAAAAGTTTCTGTCAACCCTCGACTCTGATTCTGCAACTGGTCCTGACGGCATCAGCCCACGGGTCCTAAAATCATGTGCTTCCGCTCTTTCACTCCCTCTTTCTGTTCTCTTCACCCTCTCTTTTGCTCAAGGTCATCTGCCATCTGCTTGGAAATCAGCCAACATCACCGCTTTGCACAAAAAAGGTGCAAAAACAGATCCCAGCAACTACAGACCAATCAGCCTTCTCCCAATTATCAGCAAAGTCATGGAATCCATCATTGCTTCAGATATGAAATCTTTCCTCTTCTCCAATGGCTTGATCTCTGATCATCAATTTGGTTTCAGACCTGGTCACTCTACTCTGGACATGCTGCTTCTGCTTTCTCAACAATGGATGGAGGTCCTCAACGCCAAACAGGAAATTAGAGCCGTCTCCCTTGACATTTCACGTGCCTTCGATACGGTCTGGCACCCTGCTCTGCTCACCAAACTCTCCTCCTTTCGTATCCATGGAAATCTCCACGCATGGCTGGCGGACTTCCTCTCTGGTCGTAGTCAACGTGTGGCCCTGAATGGGTTTCTCTCATCTCCTCTTCCTGTTCAGGCTGGAGTTCCCCAAGGTAGTGTTCTGGGCCCTGTGCTTTTTCTGGTCTTCATCAATGATCTCTCTGACTCTCTTGAAAATCCTCTCTATCTCTTTGCTGACGACTCTACTCTCTGTCGCTCCATTCCTCATCCCTCAGATCGGCAGTCTGCAGCCTCCTCACTCTCTGCAGACCTGGACAAAATCACAGACTGGGCAAACAAATGGAACATGTCTTTCAATCCTGATAAATCTCACACTCTTACGATGTCTCTCCGAAAAGACCGACTGGAAAACCCTCCCATCCACTTTCTGAATAATCCTCTCCAAGAAGTTCTGTCACTCAAGCTTTTGGGTCTCACTATTTGCCATGATCTTTCCTGGGAAAACCACATTTCAAATCTGGCCTCCAAAGCCAGTCGCCGACTGGGCATCCTCCGTCGTGCGAAGTCCTTCCTTGGCACACCTGAGCTCCTCACCACATACAAGGCTTTCATCCGCAGCTCTATGGAATACTGCTCTGAACCTCTGGTCTGGTGCTCCTGACTCACACCAAGCCCGTCTTCACGCTGTTGAAACCAAAGCGTTCAGAATCATTGGAATCTCCCGCGATGAAGCTAACTCCAAGGGCCTTTCACTCACTCACCGCAGGCAGGTTGGTGGTCTTTCCGTCTTCTACCGACTCCTCTCTGGCCTTGGCCCCCCAGCCCTCTCTGGGCTCTGTCCCCAAAATATTCCTACAGGTCGCACAAGATCTGCCTGCAACCCTCTTATGGTTAAACTGCCAAAATCAAGACTTTCTGCTCACCTTCACTCCTTCATTCCTCTTTTCTCCCGCCTCTGGAACAAACTCCCTCACTCTCTTCAATCCCACTCCACCCTCCAGGTCTTTAAAACAGCTGTTCACCACCATCTCTTATCCTCCCCCATCCAAAACCTTGATCTTTTCTACCCCCGCTAATTTCGGTCCCCTTGTGTTTTATACCTCTCCCCCCCACCCCTCCCCTTCCCACGCCTCCTGCCCCCAAGCCCTCTCCCTCCCACACTTCTCCCTGCTCTCAAATGTTGTGGTTGTTTTGCTTCCCCTTCTCTCCCCATCTTGTCTTCCGCTCCCTCATTTTGTATATTTTGTTTGTCTGGTTGATTTGTTTGTGAAATAAATGTTAGCTCTTTCACGAGCCTCGATTCAGTATACAAAAAAAAAATTAGTGACGAATTGGTAAGGGTGTAGATTTGTAAATATGGGGTAAGGGCAAGGGTAGAGTAGGTAAAAGGGGGGGGTGACGTACGTTAGGGGCGAGCTTTTCTCCGCTCAGTCTCCAGACGCACCTCACTCTGCATTGCCTTCGTTGATGTGTACCCTTGTGACCTTACCCCTCACTCACCTGTCTTCTCTGTCTTCCATCCCCGACCCATGGATCGTGCTCTCTGGGCACTGAGGGGAGCGTGCGGGGGGCCGCGTCGGTGTGCCCGAATCCTCGCAACCAGCTGCCTGCATCCACGCACCACTTATGGACCACATGTCTGTGGCTGAGCACCACTCATGGACCCCACGGGTTGGGGCATGGCCCCTCTGCTGGGACCGGCCACGATGGCCAAAGATCTTGCTTGCGGACCCGGTGAGGTGGCACCAAGCCCACAGGTGAACCACCCAGAGTCGGCCCCTGTGAGCTATAAATAAAAATGGACACGTTTTGTGCTTTTTATCATTATGTCCAAATCGGCCGCCAGCAAGAAGAACAAGAAAGACAACATCAAGAACGACAACGGCCAGCAGAGGGAACCGTAGAGGAAGGCCAGCATCAGTTTGTTTTGTTTTTTCATTTTTAACTATGGTGACTGTGCACTCCGGTGCATTTTGGTGCTTTATGGTGCTCTTTGTTGGTGCCGGTGCGTCGATGCAGCGCAGGCTGTCTCCCCACCCCCCCCAAAAAGAACAATCGCAGGTCCTGGGTTGCAGTGTAAATACAATCAGCGTCACTTGTAAATAACGCTCCCCACCGTTCATGTTTAGTTTGAAAACCATTCCGCAATTCGGTTATCCTGTGGGCGTGTATCTGTTAGGCAGGGTGCAATGCAGCAGAGAGACATACTTATTTGTGTTTTAAAACTGTCACACTCAGGGTCAGGTTAATTGTAGAGGGAACTACACCTACGTGTCACACTAAGTAAAGTTTTATAGGCCCGGGACATGCCTGGAGGATGAGGGTGCAGTGTTGCGGATTTGAGAATCCTGTCATTGTTGTAAATATCACCCTCTGTAAATAGTGTAATGATCCTTGTAAATACCTCCGTTAAGTGTAAAGCTCAAAGGTCGTCCCCTTAGTTAATCCATCGCATGCACGTAGAAAATCATATACCCTTCTACATAGTTATTTCCTTATTATGTGTATTAGTTTAAGGCTGTGTTTCCCATTAATTGACTGCATTGCACCAAATGACATAAGATAGGCCCCCTTCAAGGATTGCATTTCCCAGCCAAACTCTCCCTCTCTGTGCAAAACCGCTGGACAAGCGTGGGGTGCGCGCCCTCTCAACTGGCCCTGGTTTGGAAGCAGCGTTCGCCGTCATAGTGAATATGTGCTCCATGCTCTGTTTGGACAGGAAGGGCGGGGTCGCCGAGAAGAGACAAGCTCGTGGCTTGCCACGGGGGGCAGGGCTGTTCAGCTCCATGCCCAAGTAAGGCTACAAGCCCGTGGCTTGCCACGGGGGGCGGGGCTGTTCACCTCCATGCCCAAGTAAGGCTACAAGCCCGTGGCTCGCCACGGGGGGTGGGGGGGGGGGGGGGCGGGGCTGTTCAGCTCCATACCCAAATAGGATAACAAGACCGTGGCATTGCCATATAAGGCCACCAAAACAGAGCACGGGGGCGGTACCAAAACGGCCGAGGGCGTGTCCCAACCCCGCTTGATATATGCGTGCGACAATCGTGCAAGAGAGGACATGCGAGAGGACATGCTACTTGGCTGGTACGAGAACTGGTACGAGAGCGGGGTGCGTGCTGCTGAGCTGGGTTCGAGGCTGGAGCTGGGTTTGAAGTACTGGAGAGGAGAATCCCAGTGTTACCGACAGAGAGAGAGAGAGAGTCGTGGGTCGGAATGGAACCTCGCCAGATGAACGAACCTCCTGCCATTCCTGTCATCATCCCCGTGTAAGTCTGACTGTCGTCTGTTCGTCCGTGTTGTCCTGGGGTTTAAGTAAGCTTGTATAAGTTAATATTTGCACTGTGTCTACCTCTCCTTCTGTCTTTATTTTCGTATTCTTCCTTCTTCCTTGGTTTCTTTGGTCTTGTACATAATAGTTAGTAATAAATCCCTGTTCTTCCTACCTTGCCTTCTTTCCTTTACATCCGTTTCGTTTTAGTGATTTCCCCATTGAATACCAGTGGCACGATTTGGCCAACGCATAAGGATCGGGTGTAGTATTGCTAATGGTTCGAGCCGTGGCTGCTAATCCGCTCGGCAAATAACATCTTGTCCGCGGTCTCGAACGAGGTTGCTCACCTGCCTCTCTGGAGGGAGCTGGGCAGCTTCAGTACTCACGTCGGTCAGTCGCAGACAAGGGGACTAATCCCCCCTCGGTAAGGGGAATAGGGGCCGACGGTGAGATCTGTAACAATATATATTGTTACGGACCGCGGATTAGATGTTATTTTGACCGAGCGGTGGTGTAACCGCGGCCGAACAGTTATTCCTCGACTAAAACCCGATTCAACCCAAACGTTGGCCGTATCGCGCCACAGCTACTCAATCGGGAAAACTCTAAAGCGACCGAATGCAAAGAGGAAGAAGACGTACAGAAGAGTAACGGGATTTATTATTTACACACACAAGCAAAAAGG